>NW_024354500.1:21128386-21144958 GCF_902729225.1 Pteropus medius | reverse complement strand
AAGGGAAGGGAAGGGACTTTTTATCTGCTTTGAATGTTAGGCAGTTATTCTGTAAGAGATGTGATGTGCTGCTGTAAACCCACCTATTAGGAGTAATGTACCAGGAGGTTAACACTCACAGCACAAAAAGAGATCATGTCCTCAGCCACCCAGAAGATGATAGTTGTTCTCAAGCCTCCTTCTCAGCCGTGGAGCATCACTGTAAAAGTCCTCCCAAATTCAATTAGATTCCCTTTATTCCTTGGTGGTTTTTCCTGCCATGTCCTTTTTAAGCATATGTTTATTCCATCCTTCATATTTCATTTGTATACCCTTTTAACTTTCAGATATATACTCGAAACTCAGATGTATGTGAAACTGAATAAGTAAACTTTCAAACCACTTTCCATTGCCATGTGAAAAAATTTAAGCCCCTTTTATTACAGTACAGTTTGGTAAAACTAGATGAATTAATTTTAAATGAGCAAAAGAGTAAGCCATAAAAAGTAATCTTTTTACATCTAAATATATTTTCAAAGGAGCTAAATTAAAGAGCTATTTTTTGTTATGGTACAATATATATTAAAAGCCAATTTGTTTTCCTGTGAAAGTGTGAGTTTGACCAGTTAGTATTTTTCAAACCAAATATGTTAAGAAGTTTCCTTTGTTTTGTTACTCATTTTGCCCTTGCTTTATCTGTAACATTTTTTATGCTTTCACCAGCTATATCTTTTATTGTGATTTTCATTTTCTTTCACCTTGTTGATAGAAATTTCTTCCTGGTCTTTCCTTCTCATACACACACACACACACAAAACATCACTTCTAAATCATTTGGGGGCACCTAGACTTCTCACTAGTTTTTCTGAAACATTCAAGTTTTTACATTAATAACTGCAGATTAAGGTGAGAACACTTTTTTAAAAGCATTGTAATAAAAGATAAATTATAATTCACTTATATTGGAAAATGGGTGGCAACAAAAGTGTGGACATATTTGAGCAGAATTTGAAGAGATTAAGCTTCAAATTTTAGCTGCAACAAAGGACAAAGAATAAAGACTAATCGAAGGATGTTCCTTGCGTTTAGAGATGTGAAGTAAGTGGGTGGAGCACAAAAACAGAAATAGAATTATGAAGTTAAATATTGTGTAAACCTTCGGGTTTATCTTAGATAAAACATGGAAATCACTCTTTGGGGCTCTTTGTCAGAACCATCATGCGACTTCCTTTATTTCCCATCAGTTACCCAGTATGGAGAAATAACACGTTGTACAATAGAAATGAGCTATAAATGGTAGGATTTTAGGTCACAGAGGAGAAAACAGAAAAGTCGTGTTCAGGTGGTTGGGAGTAGATTTAATCTGTTCTTCAAACCCCATGGCACCAGATCTGCACCACTGTTTCTAATCTACTCGGTAAACCCTTATAGATGAAAATTACCTGTAATTGAATTGATTATCTTCTGAGGTGCTCCATTTCATTCTTTTGGTATCCAATGTGTAAGTGGCTTTCAACTAAATATTTAATTATTAGCTATTCAACAAATATTGATTGGCCGAGCACCTTTCTCTGTCCTAAGGATTGTTGGGAATGTAAACAAAGAGAACAAAGAGCTTATTTCCTTTGTCAATGACTTAGAGACTCTTCTACAGAGCTTTATGCAGAATAGAATCTGAACTTTTTTTTTTTTGATTGACAGGTTACTATTAGTGGACATTGAAAAAGATTTCTGAAGCATAAAAATTATCAAGTCATAGTCTACTCACTTTATCTCTTTATTTAAAAGTCCTAATGTTTATTTGTTCAAAGTTAGCAGCTTCCCTCACGCTAACTTTTCTGTGTTCCTTGAGGACCAGTTCGTCTCCAGTCAGCATGAGACCACATACGAATATATAAAAGATTTTTTTAAATGGAAATGCTTACCCATCTTCTCTCAGTGACTCACTTTGATCAATAATTTTTTAAATTGTTGGGGATGGGGTCATCCTCTGAAGTGTTCACAGTTCATATCCAACTACAGAAAATACTGGAGGATTATAAACTCTGCTTTAAGAGCTTCATCTTCTCTTAAAGAGTTTGGTCTCATTCTCTGGTAAACTAGCAGCCCCAGGTACCTCACAAATTGACTAACTTTATTAAAGCCCAGCCTTTCTTTTTAATTCTTATCACAGTTGGAGTTATCACTGACTAGAGAGATTCATTCTGATTAGATTCTTAATCAGAATAAAAACAATTAATCAGAAAATAGATTCATACTTCTCTAGGGAATAGCTTTATTCTCAAACTATTTTTAAACACCAAATGCCAGAACAGATGCTTGAAAATAGAGCTTACCATTTACTTACTAAATTACCAGTGTTTGAGGGAGTATTTTTTTTAGGCAAAAAAATATCTTTGCTTTTGAAACCAATGCTTAAAAACTTTTGGTCACTGCTATTGCATTTCTTATGTTCACATTTAACAGGGAGAACCTGGTGCGATGGGGCTGCCAGGACTAGAAGGATTTCCAGGTATAAAGGTAAGTACAGGGGTTAAAAAAATGCATCCACTTATTCAACATTCAGAAATGTTTACTGAGCACCTCCTATTATACCAGGAACTGTTGTAGGTTTGGGAATATAAGAGGGAACAAACCAGACAAAAATCTCTGCCCTCATGGAATTTGTATTCTAAGAAGCGGATACAGAAACTAAATGAATAAACACAAATAACTAAATAACGTTGTTGGTAAGTGCTATGGGAAGAAAGAAAAAGTAGAGCAGGTTAAAGAGCATCAGGAGTGCTGAAGGGGAGTGTGGTGATTTTTAAATAGGGCGATCTGAGAAGACAGGATCTAAGCAAAGACTTGAAAGAGAATGTTCCAGGCAAGAGGAATATGTTCTGGAGATCTGATGTATAACATGGTGATGATTGGTAACAATACTGTACTGTATACTTGAAACTTGCTAAGTGTTCTCACCACACACACACACACACACACACACACTGGTGGCTATGTGAGGTGATAAAGATGTTAATTAGCTTGATTATGGTAATTATTTCACAGTATATACATATATCAAATCATCAAGTGGTACATGTTAAATATATACAATTTTTTTTAAAAAAAAGGAAACAGTAGTAGGTCTATATGCCCTGAGACATGAACTTTCCTGCTACATCCAAGGAGACCAAGGCAGTGAGTGAAGGGAGTGTGGTGGGAGATGAGGTTAGAGAGGTAGGGGTGGAGGTAAGGAATAGCCCTGGCATGGAGTCATGCAAAGCAATGCCTTTTAAAATATGGCCAGTAGAGAACCAATGCCAGTCTACAAACTCTTTGTTATGGGTTTGATGGCAAGATAAGTGCAGAGATTGAGAGTAAGCCTTTAAAAACTTGTCTGAATTTGATTTTGCCATGATATCCAAACTATGTGATCAGTAGACTCATCTTGATTCATGATGTCTTAGAAAATAAATAAGTAAATCTGCTCCTTCACCACAAGTAGTTTGAGTAGATTAATAAAGAGGCTTATTAACTATTGTCAGGACTTTATCCTTCACTCTGAGTAAAATACGGAGCCAGTGGTGGTTTCAGAATAGAAAGTGACAGGGCCTACAGCTAGGGAGCAAGGGTAGAAGCAGGGAAGATGCTTAGAAGACAATTCCTATAATACAAGTGGGAGTGATGTTAGCAGAGATCAGAGTAGAAATGGTGGAGGCAGTGAGAAGTGGCTAGATTCTGGATATGTTGTGGTGGCAGAGAGCACAGGATTTTCTGATTGATTAGACATGGGTATGGAAGAATAAAGAAGAATCAAGGATGACTCCAAGATTTTTGACCTCATCAACTGGCATGATGGGGTGGTCAGCAACAGAATTGAGTAAAACTATAGGCTGAGCCTGTTTGGAAAGGATGAGAATGATCGAGAATTTAATTTTAGACATGAGGCCGAATTTGGAAGTATTTGTTAGATAGCAAAGTGGAGGTATTGTCTAGGCAGTATGATATAAAAGTATGGAGTTTAAAAATAAACTCTAAGTAGAGATATAAATTTGGTTGTCCTAAGCATATAGATACTATTTTGAAGTCAGGAGACTGGATGCGATCACCAAAGGAATGACGTTAGACTTTTTGAAAAGAGAAGAGGATCAAGGACTATGCCTGGAGCACCTTAAGAGATCAGAAAGAAAAGGAGGAACCAGCTAGGGAGACTAAGATAAAGCAACTGAGGAGGTAGAAGGGGAACTAGGTGCCCTGGAAACCAGCAAATAATGTATCAAGGAGAAAGAAGTGATCACCTTTCTCAAATACTGCAAATAGGTCAAGTATGGTAGGGATGGGGACAAGTAGGATGATCAAATATTGGCCATTGGATTTAGCAATATAGAGCTTGTGTATCATCAGAGTAATTATTACAAATTCACTGTATTGGTAGGAGCAACTGCTGGACTTGAATGGGCTTAAAAGAGAATAAGAAAAAAAATTAGAGATAGCAAATAGAGTATAAACAATGTTCAAGGAGTTTCGCTGAAAGGAATGCAAAGAAATGGGCCATTGGCTATTGGAGGAAGTAAGGCAAGGTTTTATAAAATAGATTTTAAGACCATAAAAATACCAGAATGTTTCGTATGCTAAAGAGATGATCCAATAGAAAATGGCGGGGATGATATAAGGGAAAGAGAAGAATTGCTGGAACAGTGTCCCTACATAGCTAAGAGGGAAGGGGACCTACTGAATAAATGGAGAGTTTGGCTTCAGAGAGGAGCCTGGGTAATTTATCTGTGGTAACAGATGGGAAAACAGAGCACGGGGTTCAGGTGCTGATATGTGGGAAGATGAATTTGTTGGAGTCTATTGAAGTTCTATTTTGATTGCTAAAATTTTCTGCTATGAAGGAAGCAAGGTTATTATCTGAAAGTGAGGTAGGGAGAAGAGTTTGGAGATTTAAGGAATAGATCTTCTAGGAGAGAGGGAGTGTGCAGCCAGGAATTGTATTTAAACAGGGTTCCGGTTTTGACAAGTGAGTACTGGATGCAACAACGGCTCAAAAGAGTTAACAGTATACACAAAGGAATCACTGTAACAAGTAACCATGGAATTTAAACTAGATAAATAAGGGAGAGGGGCCATTCAGGGAGTGAAGGATAATGAAAAATTTGTACCATCAATGGATTAGAGGTCTTTGTGGCGTTAAAAGATTTGGGAGTTCACGTACTCAAGAGAGTAGGTTATAAGGATAGGAGATAGTGGTCCAAGTATGGAATAAATTATGTGTGTCTAGGGGGTCCAGTTATTTTATTGACAAGGTTACAAGTGTAACTATGGAAATAAGAAACCAAATCATTAGAGGAGAGTAGTTCAAAGATCTCAGAGACTCAAAAGTTGAAAGGACCATCTTGTCAGAGAGTTCTCTTAACATTAATCTTTATCAGATATGCAAATGTTTTCATTGAATGAAAAGTTCCAGTATATTTATTTCAAGGGTAAAAATCCCATAATTTAAAAAGAGCAGAGTGAAACTGACAAGAAATACCTGTTTACATCATTTGTCCACTTGTCTATTAGTTCTTTTTCTATTTGACTCCAGCTGTGCTTTATATATTAAAGGTATTACCTTTATCTTATATGTTGGAGTTTTTATCCTAGTTGGTCTCTGCCTTTCATATTTATGTTAAATCTTATTGTATATGTAAATACAACTTTTATGTATTCAAATGTAAAATTCTTTTATAATTTCTCATTTTGCTTTTATGCTCTAAATGACTTTTATTCTTATTCTCAACCAAAATCAGATAATCACTTATATCTTCTTCTAGTTCTTTTATACTTCATATTATTTTATTTTTTATATAATCTGCATGAAATTTATATGAGTATAATAAAAAGAGAGGATTCAAACTTTTTTCAAAGAAATTATTTAGTTATTAGCACTATTTGTTGAAATAATACATCCCTACTAAAATCCTATTATAAATGTTGGTCTGTTTCTACGGTTTCTGTTATATTGTGTTGATATACTGCTTAATCTTATGCCAATATTCCATTATTTAATTGTTACAGCTTTATTAGATGTTTAAATATTGATGTTGCTAACCTTATTTTTTTTTTAATTTATTTCTTTTATTCTCTCATTTATTTATTATCCCAAGTGAACTTTAATGTCATTCGATCAAGCTGCAATTTCATAAGAATTGCATTAAATTTATAAATTAGTTTGGGTAGCAGTGACACCTTTACAACATCATCTTGCCCTCCAAGAACAAAACGTCTCTCCATTTCATTGTCTTTTATGTCCCTGAAGGAGGTTATGAAGCTTTTTAATGTAGGTTCTGCTCAACAAAAATTGCCATTTTATTGTCCCATATATAATCATTAGTACTTTTAGCACTGTCCGCTTTACCTAAAATACCACAGTGCCTTTGGAAAAAATGTTGAGTCATTCTCTTGTTCAGAGCAATTCAAGAGATCTTTAATTGGCCTAATGAGGAGAACTACAAAATCCCCTGTTCTAGACGTCTTTATTCTAACCCCACATCCAATGAGACAAGTATAGGAAAAGCTTTTAAGTAGAATTCAATATGCTTACTCTTTTAAGTATTGGTAATGAATTACTTTTGAACATGTGGAATAAAAATATCGACTAATGTTATCTGTAAGTATGTAGAGTCCTAATAAAAAAAGGTCACAAATGATAACATGAATGCTTGTTTTCATTAAGATTATTTGCTTTAGTTTTACATAAAAAAAGAAAGCTTAACAGATTTAGTTGGCTACTCATTTTGTTGTTTTTCCATTTACCCTCTAGTTTCATACCAGCTAATATTGAAAATGTTTATCAAGTCCAAAGAAAAACTTTACCCAACCCAAATGATTATTCAGGCACTAATATTATAGGTAAAGATTTTATAGATATCATTATGAGTACCAATTTTTTTTTTTTTAATCACAACAGGGAGATCGAGGCCCAGCAGGTCCCCCAGGATTAGCCGGCATATCAGTAAGTCCAGATGATCATACATTATTTTTGCAGGTAAAGAGTTCTGTCTCCACAATAAACCTACAGCTAGGTATCCAGAAGGGCTGGGGAGCATACCATAACTCTTATGACATTAGGTTCCTGAAATCTCCAGTTTAAAAAATAAAACTACCTGTCTTTCTTCCACCTCAAACGTGCTCCTTTATTTTCGCCTTTAAAAAAAATTTTTTTTTGTCTTTGTTCTTTTTTCTTCCTAACTCACTTAAGTGGGGTGGGAGGAGCTCAGTTACCTGTGATGATACATCAATGTATGAGCACAGCATTGAGGAGCTTGTTTGGTTTCTCTGTTCGTGTCATATATCACGGTTTCTTGCTCAACAAAAGGTAAAGTTCTCATCCTCAGGCCATACTTCAGGTTCTTTGTATTAAGCTGCAATCTGCCTGAGTTTTCTCTCAGGCCAGCGTTAGCAGAGCTTTATTGCTGCTAATGTTTCCTCATAAACTAGCCCTTCAATCCTCTCAATCATTTTTGTTGCTCTCTAGTGTCAAATGTTTTAATCTCATCAAGGTCTTTTCAAATGAATAGAAAGTGCACCAGGAAAGGTTGAAGTCATTTCTCTGAGCCCTGGGGATCATTCTGATCTTCATTCATGATGCTCTAATTAAAATTTTGTGGTCATGCTTTATGAATAAGAGCCCAATAATCCTCTTACTAGGTGCACCTGCAGGGTAGGCACAGGGTAAGAAAGTCAGTGGAAACTGTGAGCTTGAACATGAGAAAGATAAGCAAGGCCCCACCACTACCCATTGACATCTACTGATACCCAACATCACCCAGAGCCACCTACCACCACCCATATTTAAAAGACCAGTAGTCATGCTACTTCACTCTATTTTGTTGCTAAATCTAATAACAAAATTAAAACCTATCCATAGTCCACAGAAAGCCATCATTTACAGAGGAGGACATCCCCATATTTAGTTGTTCTAAATCAAGTTAAAATATTAGTATGATTGAAAAATAACATGAAAATATTTTCTTTAGCAAGTACTTCAGAATTTTTTATACGAGAAAGTATTCTTCTTCACCTGAAACTAATACAAAATAATATCGAATGTCAACTTTAATTGAAAAATTTAAAATAATCGCTAAGGAGAAAAAAAAGTATTCTCTCTGGAAGTGGGCTCATACCCATTCCTTCCCACCTTCCCCCCTCACTACAATGCCTAGCAACATATTTGAAACCCTGTTTCCAGAATTTCTCCTTACAACCTGCCCCCCTTATATTCATGCACACCCTGTTTTTGTTTTCACATTGTAAGCTAATGCTCCACTGTATTTGCCCAAATTACTTTTGGCTATTACCCTAAATTAAGTCTTTCTTCAGAGAAAAACTCTTTGCAGCCATTGAAAGTATTTAAAAGACGAATGACAGGCTTAACAGGTGATCCAAATGTAGAATTCCAAACATTTTTGAAAACTTCAGCATGATTGACATAAGGAGTAAAACAAAATTTTCTTATCTCATAATTAAGAGAATAAAATGACAATTACAAAAATCAAGAAAGGGTAAAAATTTTGCACATTGCAAATATATAACGCTGTGATTAAAAACACAGCTTTTTATAACTGGACCTTACTATGGCTCGGAAAATAAAATAGTTAAAAGATTCTGGAAACAGTGGGAATACTTACACAAGAGTGTGACTATACTTAATAGTTAACCACCATTAAGTTTATTCAAAACCGCTGAATTGTACACTTAAAATAGTAACCACTGAATTATATAATAGTAACCACTGATTTGTGCACTTAAAATGTTTAAAATGGTAGATTTTATGTTATGTATAGTTTACCACAATAAAACATTTTTAAAGGTGGTTGTTCTGAATGAAGCAGGGATGAGACCTACCTAGTCAGATACGTCACGGTCACTCTGCTGAGTATGAAGGATAATCAATCCTGCTCTTCCTAGAACAGACCAGATGATCCCTTATAGTATATTCGGGCCTATCCAGGGATTTCTCCAGGGCTGCTTTCTCTCTCTTTCTCCCAGGATGGCATATGGGTCCACAGGAGGTAGTGTCTGTAAGTTCTGGCAGTGGGCGGGGCCCCTGGCTCTCCGCCCCCACCCTTCAGCTCTCTGAATTCTCTGCTGGCATTAGCTGACCTCTGGGACTGCTGCTGACTATCAAGTCCCCAGTCTTTTTGTCTCAGATCTCGAGGCCCAAATACTCTGCACCCCTAGGTCCCACGTCAAGACCCTTTTGGACATTGGCCTTCTCAGCTCTTCACATCCTCCGACACGGGCATGCAGGAACTTTGGGAGCTTGTGCTTGCCCACACAGGCTGTGGGAAGCCCAGGGTGCTCTCTCAGGCCGGCGTCTGCCCAGTTTCACTGCTCAGTCATATCTGTACATGTGAGGGGGTCTCCTTCCAGAATTCTAAACAGCAAGTGGGGAAAAATCCCTCCCTTTTCAGCTTTCTTGCAACCTACTGTGGTTTCTACGGTCTCAGCCCTACACCTTCATCTTCATATTGCCTTTCCCAACCACCTTAGGTCCAAGGGACAGGAGGCAGTTCTCTCTCAAAGGCAACATCTTTAAGCCTAATCTGGACACTTTAGCACTTTTTCTCTTCCAGTCTCTACTAGACCATCTTCCTCACTTGTTTCTCTCTGTGGTCTCTCTACCCCAGGATTTTTCTATTGTCAGTTCTCCAGAACACATCTGTTGATGAGTATTGGAACAAATCAACCTGTCTCTCTCTTTCAGTGAAACACAGATTTCAAATCAAACATGCCCTGTTTCAGGCTATCTTACTATAAACTTAAAAACCCTCTTGTGAAACTCAAAGTCTAGAAAAGATTTCTTTGACTCTCTGTGCCCTCCCACCTTCTAAAGTAAAGAACTGCCAGTCAAATAGGCGCCAGAGGGATTTCCAGAAATAAGGATACATTCATTTAACATTTTCAAAAATATTATCCTCCCCTCCACCATACACACATATGCACATTCAGAGAGCTGTACTCCAGCCTGTGCCTTAGAGCCTGCAGAGCTGAGTGTGTGTCCCCATAGACTCTATTCCATTAGGAATGCCATTTTGGTGTAGAGATCCACAGTGCTGACAGCACATTAAACTCACAGTTGGCAAGCGGGAGCATGTGACATCATTCAGTAATTTGGCTCCTAACATTTCTCTTTGATTTGATTTCCCAGGGGAAACCTGGAGCTCCAGGGCCTCCAGGAGTTCCAGGGGAACCGGTGAGTTGCTAATTACCTACTTAACAGTTGTACCTGTGTTATACTGCATTATGTCTTAAAGCTTTCCTGGCAATTAATACTTATTTGTCTGTGGACATGTCTATAGGGTGAGAGAGGACCTATTGGAGATATAGGTTTCCCTGGGCCAGAGGGACCTTCAGGAAAGCCAGTAAGTACTTTTTACTGTTTAAAATTTTCCAGTTTAAGAATTGTTCTAAGCTTTGCCTCTTAACCTATGTCCTCAGAAAATCTGAGATTTGAAAGAATAAGTAGTTTCCAAGAAAGTAAGAGCAGGTTCTGCAAATGGGTTTTTTGCGTGTGGTTTTCATTGAGTGTCCTAGCTCTTTATAAGGTATCTTTATGTCTTACACAATGAAGAGAAAGGTAAGAATATTTTTTTTAGATGCCAGGAAATTAGACTATTTCTTTAATGTTCTTGGTGGAGATAAAAAATAAAATGGCCTGTCACATCCTAAAATATAAAGAAACTGAAGACTCACAGATATAATACCTGCGTGTTAAGCCAAAGACTAAAGTAGAAGTTATTTTCTCAGATTACCTTCTTTATTTATGCACCTTGTCCTTCTACTTTTATAAATCATTGCTGCCAAATATATCATTCCCTTACATCCTTAAGAGCTCTTGGCTACTGATATATAGTATTGCTGTGACATCGTAACGGTCATTCCTACTAATTCAATTCAACACATCTAATCCATGCTGTTTGCTAAGGATGTGCTGACCCCTGAGGAAGGGGTTATAAAGATGAATAAGACATACCCCAATCTCAGGTTTATTCTTTATAGAAGGTCACTGCTATCTTTGCTCGTTTATTTGCTGTGGCGTGTCTGAGAAGGGGCTGCTGTTAGGAGAAGTAGGGGGCGAACAAGAAGGACAGCATTCATGAGGCTGGTTTAATATCTCTAGAGAACCTTCACAGTCAGTGCATTCTCTGGCTCCCATCTCCCCAGAAAAGACAACATGAAAAAATGAGAAGCATCTATAATCTAGGATTAGGAAGATCTGGATTTGAATTATGACTTAAAAAGTTTTATGAGTCACTTAAGTAACATGACATATGGTAAGCATTTTCAGTGCCTGCCCATGGGAAGTGCTCAATAAATGTTAGTTTCATTCCCTGCCTCCCCTTCGCCTCCTCTTACCAACTCCCTGTTTCCAACCCCTATAAGCCATCTTGTAATGGTTGCCATTGGGTTCCCAGGAGATTAGGCAAAAAGCAATATGTTCATCCCACAGTACTTCTTGAGCACCTACTGCATTCTAGACACTGTTCTGAATGCTAGCAACTCATGGGGTTGACATTCTAATATAGAGACACAGACAACAAACAAAGAAATACACACGCAATTTCAGGTAGAAGAAGATCTAAGCAGGGTAAAGTACTGGAGAGGCATTGAAATAGGGTGGTTAAAAAAGGCATGCCATTTGAACAAAACCTGCATGAAGTGAGAGATCAAGCCATAGGGAGTTTGGGGTGGAGACACATTGTTTGAAGAAAAGGAGATGGCCAAGAGAGTGTGGCCAGGAGAGTTTGCTAAAAGAACAGCAAAAGGCATAAAGTTCAGAATGAACTTTAAGCTAAAGAAGAATAGTAAAGACATTGAAGGAGAGATAGGCAGTGGCCAGGCTACAAGGAAATTCTAGGCCATGAATGGAGTTTGGATTTCATTTGAAGCACAATGGGAGCTCATTAGAGTGGGGAGGAAATGGCTGGAGTGTGTTTTAAGAGAGACTCTGACTATTGTGTGGAGAGCAGGCTATAAGCAAAAGCAGACAAAACAGTGAGGACAAACTGCTGTAATCCCCATGAGAAATAACAATGGTGGGAACAGGGAGGCCATGAGGAGTAGGAGAATTTAGGGTGTACGTTGAAGGAACTGCCAATTATACTTGCTGAAGGACTAGATGTGGACTGTGAGGACGAGACAAATCAAGCTGTGGTTTGGGATCTGAGCACCCATGTAGGTATATGGTCTTTGGTGTCATGGGAAGGACTGGAGATGGTTTGGGGAAGGAAAACCAAGAGTTGTCTGTTTTGGACACGTTCATCTTAAAGCACTAGTAGGTATCCAAGTAGAAATGTCAGGCAGGCAGTAGAATTAAGTCAAATAAGCATCTGGAATTAATGGAGTGAATTAATGGAGGACTGCAGAGACAGATTTGGGTTTTTAAACCCAAGCCTAGAAGAAATGAAGTCATGTGGATAAGGAAAGGGAGAGAGCACTTCAGCTGTTAGGAAGAAGATCTGACGAAAAGACTGAAAAGGTGCAGCCAACGATATATAAAGAAAACCAGGCAGATGAGGTTTCCTGAATGTCAAGTGTTTTAAGAGAAAGGTATGATGGAGTGATAAACATAGAGATGAGATAAACACGAGAACTGACAATTCTCCAATTCTTTAAAAATATGAAGGTCATTGGTGGGAGAGATTACAGCAGCTTAATGTCTTGATAAGAAGGATCCAGTTGAGAGGGGAAATTTTGATGATACGAGGGAGTGGAGATAACTTTGAGTAGGGGAGAAGATTTGTATTCTACTCAGAAGTGGAAATTGCCTCAGCGAGGAACAGGGCAGTTCATTCCTCTTAAGGGAAGGAGGGTAAGAGGCAGAAGTCCAAGTACAAATGCATGTAGCTGGTGGTTCTGGTGGAGAACACATGAGATGGTTCTCTTCTGTTTATTTTCTCACGGAAAGAAGAATCGAGGTCATCACTTTAGCTGGACAGGTGGGGTGATAATGCTGGACATTTGAAAAGACAGGAAAACATGTGAAATGGCACTTTTGGAGAGAAGGAAGGAGAGTCAAGTCAGGAAATACAGAAAGGTGGCCTGAGAATGCAGGGGGCTGCTTCCCACTTGCGGCCCTGGGTTTAGACTAGAATGAATGAGCTCTATCCACAGTCTGCTGCTCAGATGCAAGCGTGTGGTGGATAGAAAGTTTCTTGTTCCTGGGAATGGATTCTTCCAGATAAGTGAGATAAGTGAGAGAGGCAAGTACACATAGGTTATTGTAAAAATCTCAGCAATCAGAACTCCCCTGTGAAAAGCAAGTTAGCAACATGTTCATATACAAAAGAGAGCACATATTTATAGTCTTTGGTGAATTATAAGAAACCTCAAAAAAGAAAAGACCATAAGGATTATTTCCTTTCTTATATTGTTACCAAAGAAAGAATTCTATTTTTACGCTAGATTTATCCTCTTTTATTCAAGTGACACAATTGTTTTTTTCAAATTTTCTCCTTAATCAGCTTTATCTTTATTGCTTGTGTTCCTGGATGTCATAAATTTTTTGAACTGTGCACTTCAGGTAACATGTTCTTAGTTAAAGTAGTCTATATCATTCCCAGGATGTTTCAGAGAGATTGGGGGACTATGGTTCAGCTCTCAACTGTGACAGATTTTAGTGTAATTTACAACAGTGAAAACATGCGGTTGTCTGCAATTCCATCCTCATAGAATTCATTCTAGCACAATAAAAGTCTCCTAGGCTTTTCAGAGGAGCATGTCCATGCAATTGCCTGCTGGCTACGAAATCATTTCCTTCACCTTGATCTCCTTCTTCAAATCAAATCTCAAAAATACATCTGTCGTGGGACCCTAGGTATTTGATTTGACCCCCAAGTGCTTTTCCTCCTCACACCTCCCAGCTAGCAGCTCCCCTAGTCTTATAAATCTCTGAGTAGGACTGGACTTTATTACCACCTCCAAAACTTTCTCATCAAGTTCAGGAAACTTCCAGTTTACTAATAAAAAAGCCACTATTTAATACTCTCAAAAAAATATGATTAACGATTTCTTACTTTTCTTTCATATTTCCAACTGAAAAATAACAGTCGTTCCCTGGGGGACAGTTTATTTCATATTAAGATCATGCTCTGGCTATGTTACAAAATTTCCCCAGCAGCAACTGAGACCTTTACTGAGAATGACTCTCTGTGCTGGAAAATTGTTAGAAGATAACAATACATGCCATACAACAGCACCGTGAGCACCTTCCGATTACTCAAGATGTACCTAACAGAGTAAGGGAAGTAATCCTGTTGCCTGTTTACAGTAAGCGGGGCTTTTTCTGTTACTTCAGTCAATTCTCAGTCTTAAGGCCATTATTTTATCCTCACTTTATAAGCAAAGAAGCTGATGCTATTAGGTTAAGTAAATTGCCTGAAGTAAATGGAACTTTTAAGTGACGGAGTCAGAATGTAAACTTGGAGCTCATCTGAGTCTATCGCTTTTGTTTTCCATTTCCCCACACTGCTTCACCAAAATCTCAGTAGAAGCATGATTAAGTTCGTGGAACTTTACCCTTTTTCTGTGTTTAACCATGCCTATTAGTGCAGAATTAGAAATATTAATCATTTTTTGTCTTTACAGGGAATAAATGGAAAAGATGGATTACCAGGTGCTCAGGTATGGAAAATACCATTTAAAATAAATGTTCTAATGCAAAACTGCATCCAGAATACCTGCCAGGATACCTATTCAAGCAGATTGATGATAAACCTCAGCAAGCAATGATTTTTAGTGTTAACATCTGTTTTTCAGGGCATCATGGGTAAGCCTGGAGACAGAGGCCCCAAAGGAGAACGGGTATGTATATTGCTATTTTGATCGTTATTTAAGTCTGTCTGCTATAACTTTTCCATCATCTGAGTTACACAATTATGTATGTAGACCCCTGGTAACCTCCCAATATGTATGTGATCCTAGGTCTCTGCTAGGCATAAAATAGGACAATTAGGACAACCTACATGATTGGCTTTTCATACACAGCTAAGTCTGGTTTGCTATTTCAGTTTAGAAAGCTTTTATCATCCTTCTGTCTCACATACATACCCCTAGTAGAACCATCATCCATGTTCTTTTACCTAGAGTAGGATTTCTCAACTTCAGCACTGTTGATAGTTGGGGGCATATAATTCTTTGTTGTGAGTGCCTGTCCTGTGCATGGTAGAGCATTTAGCAGCATCTTTGGCCTCTATCCACTAGATGCTCCACCCTCATTCCAATTGTGACAACCAAAAAGGTCTCTAGATATCATCAAATTCCTCTTGGGGAGAAAAGTTTTCCTGATTGAGGACCTCTGACCTAGCAGAATACTAAGTTATAAGGAGGACGGTATGAGGGCATAGAGAAATGGAAAAGGGAACTGGACATATAAAGTTACTAATTATGCCAATTATGTTGTATGTTTTATTTGAATTATTTGGGTTGTTAATATCATTATCTCAACTTCCCATTATATTCTTTAATAAATCTTTAATAAACATTTTCTAATAGAACTGAAGTCATTGCTTCGTAACAGTTCGCTCAAGCAATTTAGTTATTTAGTGGAATTCTAGTCAGAGCTGCTAGTGTGTGTGTGTGTGTGTGTGTGTGTGTGTGTGTCTGTGTGTGTGTGTGTGCTCATGCAGATGCATATTCATGTACTGGTGTATAGTTTACTAATTTTTACTTATTATTCCACAAATAATTCATGATAACTGAAGAAAATGTGAAAATAGAGATAATATAAATGAAAAAGAAAAGGAAAAGTTTACCTTATACCAGTACTCAAGGACAGGCACTATTGATATTTTGGAAGTATTTCAATCTCTCTAACTCCTACACATAACATACACATATACTTAACATATCAATACAAATGAATATATATTTTTCTGAAAATGGGCTCACACATTTTTTGTAAATGATTTTTTTCCATAAAAATACATAATGATGATCTTTCCATGTCAGAAAATAGAGATTACAGCTACCTTTTAATGACTATATATTATTCCACTGTTTGGATATTTCACTTACCTAGTCCTCTTTTTTCTATTATTTAGGTTCTTTTTGGTTTTCATAATATTAACATCTATAAGTGAACATCCTTGTGCATAAAATATAAAATAATTTTAAAGTATTAAAGATTATTTTTATTTTGCACATGATCAGGGTATTGATCAAGTATGCTAATATTTCTTTTATTTCTTTTTTTATGTTGAGCATCTCAAATATTTCTCCAACTGTGAGCTGGGCTGACATACTTGTATGCAGATATTTTTATAAGTAAAACAGTAATATTGAAATTAGGTCCATCTGTTTTTTCTTCTTTCTACATGGCTTCTTTCTACACTCTTCATTCCATGATCAAATAGATTGCTGTAATTGTTCATTTGTTTTCATTATTTTCTTAATCAAGAGAAATAGAGTTTGACCTTTTGCAGAGTACTTACAAATAAAAGAATAATACAGTGACACACATCATTCCATCATATTTGGTGTGGACATTACCTTGTGGAGTTGTGAAACTGAATATCTGTAAGAGGAATATCTACCATGATCTCAATATCTCTCTGTTTCTCTGTT
>NW_024354500.1:21035532-21128236 GCF_902729225.1 Pteropus medius | reverse complement strand
ACACACACACGAGAACACATGTAAAACACAAGTACGTAAACCAACCCACAGAATCTAATGAAGACCAAGCATACATGAGCAAGCAGAAAAGAAAAGAAAAGAAAAGAAAAGAAAAGAAAAGAAAAGAGAAAAGCACATGATTTAGGAGTTATTTTGAGTGTCTTGAAGTTTTCCTGAGTGAAAAACCTCAACGATGAAATCTTGGTAATCTTTTATTGTCACAAAGGAGATCCAGGCCAGAAATGACAGCTACTACTGACTTTCAAAAGTCATTATTCTAGACTGGAAACTGAGTACAACTGACATTGTCACTAACTTTTCGTCGAGTGTTTTCAACGTGACAGGCATTGTTCTAAGCGCTTTACTTGAGTTAACTCATTTATTTCTCAGCATCACCCTATTTAGTGGATACTATTAATATCCTCACTTAATGAGAGAGGCAGCTAGGGCACAGAGAGTTTACTTCACTTATCCAAGTTCCCAATTAGTGTGAGTATGAAGCCAGAACCTTTGCTCTTAACCACAGCTATTGCAGTTTTAGAAGAGATCATTCTTTATGATTAATTTTTTCCTTAACAGGGTGATCAGGGAATTCCAGGAGACAGAGGCCCACAAGGTGAACAGGGAAAACCAGGCCTTCCAGGCATGAAAGGGGCCACAGGTCCTGTGGGACCACCAGGAAACAAGGGCTCTGTTGGGTCCCCTGGGCACCGAGGCCCTCCGGGCAATCCAGGCATCCCTGGCACTCCGGTAAGTGGTGCCAAGAGCTCTAGAAGCTCCTGGCTGGTATTGACCTTATATCCCTTTTTCAACTAAAATGAATGAAACTGGTCTCTGCAAAGGTGCCAATGACTGTCATTTAGTTTGAGTTATGTACCACATCCTCCATTAAGCACTTACTATATACATTACCTCACTAGATCCTCACAATTAACCTGGGAGGATAGATGTCCTTCCATTCCACTTCTACAAATGCAAAAACTGAGTTGACTTATTCAAGGTCCCAGTTATTTAGTGGGTTAGACCGAGGTTCGACTGATTCTAAAGCCACACTCTTAAATGCTATCTATTATGTCTCCTTACACTACACAGAAAATACATGTGTCTGTTTCATATTAAAATTCCATTTTGTTGAATTTGTTCCAAATAGTGCTTTGAAGTGGAAACCAGTTGGACCGAGAAAGAGTGTTCGGTTAAAGAAGCTCATGTCTTTATTAATATCCTCAAGAGGCTTGGTGGATGGCCGGTCCATAGAGGAACTTAATCTGAAAATATTCGTGTTAGAAAGAGAGTCTCAGGATGAGGTCACGGTGTGAAGGACATGCTGTTCTGAGACAATCAATCAATACCAGATATAGGGCCAAACTGAGCATTCTCACAATTTTCATACTTTTTTTTTTATTTTTACCCACTCTCCCCAAGCTCTACTTGAATAAAGCCTATAGAATGAAGTCACAGTGCTGTGTCAATAATTGGTATTGGATGCATTAATTTCAGGTTCACTTGTGCTAAACATAGTGAAAACGAAATGTTGCAATAGGGCATTCTTGGAACTATTACGTCCTGCAGGAATCATCACTTTCTGAGCCCATCACATTATCTTTAATGCCACATGTACACCCAGATAAAAACTACCAAATACAAAGAAAATAAAATATTTTGGAACCCTAACCATCATGAAAAATAATAGCTCCCTTTTAAAATATTGAGATATATAGTAAAACATTACTATTATAAATGTTAGATTCTTTGTCAAATCTATGTAAATTTATTTGTCAAGAGGTTAAAATCTCAACTGACATCATTTACCTAGTTACGTTTTCTCTTAAAAAATTGCTTAATACAAATATGCTTGCAAAGTATAAATTACAGAATAAATTTTACCATGAAATGGGTAAAACTTAGTAAGCTTTATCCCATGAATAAAACATTTTAAGGAATAATTCAGCATACTGGATTATTGCTCTTCCAGTGGATTAGTTCTCTTCCACTAGATTAGTTCTCTTTCAGTTTGTCTTCCTTTGAAGATACATAATGCAAGTCAGATATGGACTTTACCTGTGTCCAGGGATTGGTTTGAAGTTAAATTGTGCCTGGGATAATAACATCATGATAACATTGTTCAAATTCTGTAACTTCAGAGAATTAAGTAGTAGGAAATGTCTTTCCTAATTGTATGAAGCTATGTGTCTTCATTCAATAGGAAATATGTTCACATCACTGGTTAGGATTCCAGCCACAGCTTTTAAAGCAATTACGCACTTCAACTTTTTCCTAGCGTTTAATCAAAACAAAAGATATTTATTGCCTAATATAGTCAGTTGCCAAAAGCATTTTGCTTGATAAATGTATCTCTACAGAAGCTTCAAGTATGCACACCAACCCAACCTTTCTATTCTTTATTCATTTGTGCTACGCTCTATTTTAGCAGACCTTTTTTTTCTCCTTTAGGCTGATGTGGTTTCATTTGAAGAAATAAAGAAGTATATTAATCAAGAAGTTCTAAGGATTTTTGAAGGTTAGATTTTCTTGATAAACATTTCTGAATCTTTCGGTAATTCTTATTTACCGTGGACTGTCCCTTCAGCAACATTTTCAAAAGATGGTCATGCAGCAATGACCATAAGAGGCAAACTGTTTTATGGTGGGCAGCTCTATTTGTTAGAAAATTCTCCCTTATGCTAAGTTAAAGTTGCCTCCCTGTAACTTCCTCTCAACATATCTTGTCTTCAAAACAGCACAGGTAAAGTATCTTCCTCGATCTACATGACAGCCTTTCAAGTATTTGTCAATATCCATGGGCCTCCTCCTTAGTTTTTTCTCTTCTGTGGAGTAAGTCCTTCCCCCATCATTGCCATTGAGAAATTTTACATAACCCTCATTCACCCAAGAGTATTTTGACTAGGGCAGAGTTTAGCAAACTATTGCCCACCAGCCAGTCCTCCTGCTACCTGTTTTTGTATGGCCCACAAGCTAAGAATGGGTTTTACTTTTGGGGGCGGTGGGAGGGGTATACTTTTACATGTTTTTTTTTTAAACTGAAAGAATATTTCATGACATGTGAAAATGATCTGAAATTCAAATTCGTGTTCATGAAGAAAGTTTTATTGGAGCAGAGTCACATTCATTCCTTTATATATTTTCTCTGGCTGCTTTCATGCTGGGGCAGCAGAATCTAGTATTGACAGGGGCTGTAGATCTTGTAAAGCCTTAAATATTTACTGTCTGACCTTTTGCAGAGAAATTTTTTTACCCCTGATATAGACAACTCAATGCCACCTAAGATAGTGTTTCTTAAAAAGCATCCATATCACACTGTTGATTCATTTTGAGTTTTTAATTAACTAACAACCCTGGATGTTCCTTACGCAAACTCTTTAAAATTAGGTGTTTCTCATTATACGCTGTTTTCATATTTAAAATCTAAGTGTGTAATTTTGTTTCTTCTTAAATTTCAGGTGATCCATGTTCATACATTGTTCCAACCTAAAGATATCTTTTGGGATATTGTCCCCTAAGGCAGTTTGGCTGACCCTCATAACTTTGTGTCATCTCTAAATTTTATAAGCATGTCATCATTCTAATTGTTGATTGAAATTTTGAATAAAAAAGAGTCATGGGTTAAACCTTTCTAAATGCCATTGCAGTCCTCTTGCCCATTTGTAAATTTTCTGTTAATCTTTTGTTTTAGTGAGCTCTGAATTTATATAGTTGTCCTAAAATCCACTCTACTATTCCTTTATATATTCACAAGGATATCACATGATTTTGTCAAATGATTTGTTAAAATCAAGGTCGTTCCCCTCACTTGTGAACTTACTAAAGTGGGAGTTACTTGTCTTTAGAAAATAAATCCACATTGGCGCTCATCGTTCATGCTTCTTTTGCAAAGTATATTTTCTTTGCTGAACTATAAATACATTGTTGAATTTTGAAGGAATAAGATTACAAAATGCTGTACTTTATATTCCCATGACTATTTTGTAACTACCAATTTATACTTAATCTCTTTACCTTTCTCATCTCTCTCTCAAACTCCCCTCCCATCTGGCAGTTCTCTGTATCTATGAGTCTGTTTCTGTTTGTTTGTTTGTTTGTTTTGTTCTTAGATTCCACATATAAGTGAAATCATATGGTATTTGTCTTTCTCTGTCTGATTTATTTCACTTAGCATAATAATAAACCTTCAGTCTTTTGCTAGACTTGGGGAGGGGCAGCTGTATAGAGCAGAGACAGGAATTGCTAAGTCTATTTCTTAAACAGGCTTTCAACCAATTCTCTTTATTTTAGTTTTCCTTTTTTACCCCCCACTTCCTGATGTAACTTACATTGTCAGTTGCTGAGCCTTTTAAGAATTTTGTGGCTTAAAACAGGGTTGTTCCTCAGCTTCTAGTGTAAATGTTTGGTTTTCTGGAATCTGCTAAGTCATCTGTCACTCGGCCATCTGATTCTCAGCTTCTGAAATTTTGTTGTCTCCTTTCGTAGTCCCACTATTTCTGTGGTTCTATGCCTTTAAAAATATCTTACTATTGCTTTGCAGGGATTCAGGAGAGAGTTAAAGCAGATGCATGTTTTCATTCTGCCATCTTAACCCACAGTAACATTTTACAGCAACATGTTTACAGAGTGGGCAAAGGATTGGGCCAGGGTTAAACATAGCAGTAACAACCTTTGGGTCATGATGAACCACAAAATGAATATGAATTTATCAAAAGATGCTGTTGAATTAACAGTTAAAATGAAATTAGAAAATAATTATTAAGATATGAGAAAGGATTACTATTCTCACATTTTTGCCCCTTAAGAGAGAACTGTATCTGATTTTGGTTTCCACATTTACGAGATGTATCGAAAAGCCCTGGAATAGAGAAACAAAAAGGAATTTACAAAATAGATTACCAAGCCTAGGAGTAAAAGTTATTTAACCTTAGGCTAAGAGGTAACAGTATTTTCAAGTATATGACTAATTTCCCAAGGGAAGTACTCAACTATTCTCTATTTCCATAACAGGTAACAAAAGAAAATAAGTTGAAGCTGTACCAAGAAAATGGGCAATTAAACATTTGAATGGGCATTAGGAGGAAAAGATGAATTTCTCTCTTTGAAAATATTTACAAATTCTATCTGTGAAATAAAAGAGAAACATGGGCCAAATGACATCTGAATATCCCTTCTTCTCCCTATAATGTAATTTATCATCACATTCATATTAATGTCCGCATTGTATAATGAGCCCATTCTCCAAGGAAAGCAAGCCATTGGTCTCATTCATAGAGTAGCTGTTGCGGGTTTGCCTTGGCAGATGGAATATGTGAGTTTGGTTTCTGCAAGCTTCTATCTTCAATTTTATGCCTTATTAGAAAGCTTAGCCAAAAACAGTTTAATTAACAACAGAAGAAAGGCAATAAAGAATACAGATCTTTACAATTTATTTAGAGGCTGAGAAATATTATTTTAAATAGAGCTTTAGAGTAGGGTTCAGAAGTAGTAATTACCTTTATGCTAAATGACTATTTCTGAGTGTTATCTTAAAGCTAAACAATTTACTCTAGAAGTAATTATTTTTAAAAAATTTCTGTTTTACTAAAAACATTAAAAAACACTCAAAGCAAATTACTTGTAAATGTAATCCATACATTAAAGAGCAAACATTAGTACTGTGAATGTTTGTGTTTAGACACTAAAGGTACTCAGAAATATGTCTTAAATTAAGAAAAATTGTACTAAAAAATATATATTTTTAAGTTCAAAACAACAAATAATATGGAAAATTTCAAACTATAATCATTTAATTTCATATTTTTATAAAACACAGCTTATAATTTTATATCATAAAGGTATAACTACATTTGTTTTAGCTATTGTTTTATCTATTATTACCAGAAACAAATATATTAACATCAACCAAACATGTCCCAGGCAGATATTAATAGGTAATAGAAAGTTTTACTGGAGGGCTAGTGATTTAATATCACTCTTAGGAATGATTCTTCAGATCCTCATTGGTCTTCTACCACCACTGTCAGTCATTCTGCACCCAGAGAAAGGGTGCAGACTGTATGATTTGGCCTTTGTTTTTTTCTAACTGGCAGCTATAGTTTCTAGATTATTTCTGCTATTTTGTTCTTACTTGCAAATAAACACTAATTTAAGCAGTAAACATTTTCTGAAAGATTTGTCTGCACCAAACCTATGCTGAATTTTTCACATTAAAGATTTATTTCTTATTACACACTAGTGTATCCTTGAAAAATTGTGTGTAAGTTAGTTTTACAAATGAAATAATTTGAATTTGCTTTTTGAAGAAAATATGTAAAAAGGAAAACCAGAAACAATGTGGTTGATTTTGTCATGCCAAGGATATGCCTTCCTCCAGTTTATATTTAAATCTAGTTCTATATATATTAGATTCGTTAAATGTGAGATACACAAATCATAAACAGACCAAGCAAGTTTAAATAAATAATCCAATGATAGATTGTATTTATAATGGACTTTGGATGAATTGGCATAAATGATTTCACCAAAATAATTCCATATAGTAGTAAAATATTGAATAGGCTTGAGGTAATATATTTAACCAAACAATGGCATAAGTGGAATTAATAACCAAGAATTCTGTAATAGCAAGTGTAATCCTGGAGTGATTATTTTAAAAAATAATTCTGAGAAGGAATGTCTTATAATTATATCGTATACAGATTTCTAGTCATAAAAAGATCTTATCAACAGATAAATTACACTTTACAGTGTTTGGGGCTCATAAAATATGCATAGTAGTTTTTATTGAAATGATTATCTCTTTTAAGCTCTCTCCATGATTCCTGAACAAGAAGACTTAATGCAAAAAGTATAAAATGCCCAATACAGGGCCCTGCTTACAGAGAATATTTAATTTAGTTAATAATACATTTTGCTTAGAAATTTAGAGTGAATTTTTTATTTATATTTTCATATTTACATTTTTTGAACTGCCCCATTTTCCAAATCTTTTCAATTTAATTATTAATACAACAGCGTTCTACAGTGTATACTCACTTTCATCTAAAAGCATTATTGACTTATTAATAAGTCTCTACATATTAATAGTTATGCCACCTGTCCCACTATAAAGATACTCCCTTGGTCTAATGACTGAGTTCACCTTAAAGAAATACCTTTAAACAGTCCTCCCTTCCTTCCCTGGATTCTATCTTTAGAGCTCAGATGAACAATATTAGGCTCCATGCAGTTTGGTGGATGAACAAAAGGGCAAGCAAATGACAATGATATGTTCCTTGAGAAGGTAACATTACTTAGTTAGAAAATACTCAATACGTAAAGGTCAGATCAGTCAACACTACAAAAGTTTTTTAACATTTGTAAATATTCTGGGTAATTTGTCAACTTCCCTTAACTTGTGTGTTATCAGTTTCAGTGTTTTCTTCAGGTTCACAGAAAAGTATGGAAATGTTTTGTTTTCACTCCGTCTACAGCTGGAATTCAATGAGAGCATTTGCTTCTGCACCAACACTGAATTTTTTTCTTTTGACCAAATTAGACATTTTTCCTGCTAAAACCTTGGCTAGCTAATGGGACTGACTAACTAGAAATCGAACCAGAAAAAAAAAAAGAAGACAAATATTGAAAATGTATAATAAGACATTTAAAAAAAAAAAAGTAAAAATTAGTTGTTGACAAAGTACAGTATTCACCCAGTATAGAAATTTAACAGTGAAATCACAGTGAATATGAAGCCAGTGACCATCTTTTCAAAAAATAAACCTCTCTATTAATAATGCAGTTTTGTTCAAGGATATAAAGTGTCATATACTACATGAGTTATTTATTGCTGCATAAGAAAATACCTCAAAATTTTAGTGGCTTAAAACAACAGTGTTTATTATCTCACATTTTCTGTGGGTCAGGGAACTGGAAGGGATTCTCAACTGTGTGGTTCTGGCTCAGGGTCTATAATGAAGTTGCCGTCGGGATTTCAGCCACAGCTAAAGTCATCTGAATACTTGACTGGGGCTGGAAGATCCACTTCTAAATTTATTCACATGGCCGTTTGCAGATTTATTTAGTTCATCCTCATGTGGGTCTCACCACAGGACTTCCTGAGCGTCCTCACTAAATAGCAGTTTGCTTTGCCCAGGATGAGCAGTCTAAGACGGGGAGCAGCCAGGAAGCCACAGTGCCTTTTAAGACTTAGTCTCCCTAGTTGCACACTGTCCATTTTGCTTTTTCCTATTCATGAAAAATGAAAAGTAAGTTCCAGCCCACACTCAAGAATTAGTTCCATTTGGTAAAGATTGTCAAAGAACTTGTGAACATATTTTTAAATCACCATACGTACATTCACAACATTGTTGGAAAGTAGCTTAAATTTATTATTAAAACCATTTTTTTAATATGAACCTAAATTCTCTCCACGAGCCACTACCAAAGGTTAATTAGATCCTAGGTTATTTTCATGTCCACTAGATTAGCTGCATCTCTGAAGCACTGAAAATTTTCAGATCCTCTGATCAGCATAGCTGGTCTGCATCTATAGTCCAAAAGCTTTGTGCAATCCATTTTATTTAACCAATCAAAAACACTCTCTCGGCAATCAAACTAGTGAGTAAATTAGATGTGCTTAAATTGAAAACCAAATCGTTTTCTTATTGAATTTTATGTAAAAAATATTTGGAAATTTTTAACATAAAAGTATTTCCATAACATGTATATTATTTTTCCTTCCATAAATGAAGAGAGGATGGCTGTATTCCTATCCCAGCTCAAGCTACCAGCAGCGATGTTGGCTGCTCAAACTCATGGGAGACCTGGTCCACCAGGAAAGGATGGGTTACCTGGGCCACCAGGAGACCCCGGACCCCAAGGTAAGTCTTCAAGTATAACATTTGTTTACCAGTTCTTTACTTCTCCGTATTTATAACATGCTAATCATAGTTAACACAATAGATAGATGATAGGTAGATAGATAGATGATGATAGATAGATAGATAGATAGATAGATAGATAGATAAAAATGATTTATATAGAATATCTCATTACTATTTGACATTCTGAAATAAATTATTACTCCTTCAGATCTAAAACTGACTGATAATTATCTGCTAATCTAAATGTATTTTGATAATATTTATTGTGATAATAACAGTAAAATTATATGCTTATATATCATTATTATCTGGGAATCTCAGAGTTGTTCATGTCTCCCTATTGATGTAAGTAGACAACAAGAATCATCTTAGTATCTTAAAGAAACTGAGGAAAAAGTTTTAAGAGACATTACCACAAATGGTGATTTGGGGCCAAAATATATTTTTGAGAAATTTTAGAATCTTTCTTCTAATAGAGCTTGTGGATGATAACTTTTGAATTTTAAAGAATTTCTCATAAGGTTTCTAAAATTTTTTTTAAAAAGACTTAAAATTAGCAAAAAAAAAAAAATGACAACTTTATAAGAGACAAGATCTTGGATGTATCTTGACTAAATTAATCTGGCAAGGCCATTTTCTAGAAATACGTTAGCAATCAGCAAAGGGGCCAAGTAGACCCTGGTTTAGAGGATTCACAACTCCGACAAGGAAATAATAAATCCAATGAGTACATGCTGTGAAAGATGAGACCAGGGAAACTGCTTTTCATGTGTTATCGTAGAGGATCTCAAGAGCCCTCCTTGAAATAATCAAAAGCTTATGTAAAGGAGAAAAGAAAAAGTTAACACCAAAATTACATAGGAATACAGTTCAATATGCCATATACGCTGAGAATTATTTTTCTTTCACTAGTTCACTTTCCTTCCTGCTGCTTCTCTGCAACATCGATCCTTGTTTTCTGTAGGAAGTGCCCCAAAGTGGTCAACGTGGTCTCCTTCATCTGAAAGGGCAACAACTGTCCCCAATTACAGGGTCTGTTAGGTTCCTAACTTACAACTGAGAGTGGCAAGTCTTCTGGCTTAGTTAGCACAGTGTAAAACAACAACACTAAAATCATGCTAGTTTACCTAAATGGTATAGACAGCCTCCCTTTAGTTCATAGACAGGTCTGGCACATAGCTGGAAGAAAATGTGTAGAATCAGGGGTAGCCTTCTGTGTGTACACTGTTGTATAAAGGGTGGTTAATTATCATCTTTCACTAATTGGGTCTATTTTGAAGTCAGAGTTTATGAGACTGGAACAAGGAGCTTGAAAGCCCATCTGAAGACGTCCATTACTTCAAATGACATGAAGAGTAGGTACTGTTGACACCAGTAGGAGAAAAACCTTGGACAGTTGCTTCAAACAGTGACAGTCTAAGAAGATAACAATGGAGAGTCAAGATATCAAGGAATATTGTTCTGGAACGGGAGTCGCCTGTCTAGACAAACAATTGTCTCCAGGCTCCCTTCCGAGTAGGGAAGACCTTTCTGGTGGGCTCTCAGTCAGAGACAATGCTAAATCCGCAATTCCATTGTTTTGCCGAGATCTTACAGACTACTTCTACTGCTGATAGGGATTTTGGATGCAATTCTTGAACTTGAAAGACTTCCCCAAAATGATTTTCAACTTTTTTAAAACCAAGGGTCAGTAAACTTGACAAAACTTTGGTCTCACCAGAACTGTTTTGACAGCAGACATGTCTTGACTGTAACTCAGTTAGATGGCTCCTCTACGTTTATGTGATATCTCCTTTCCAGTATTTGCTGAATGCCAGAAATGCAACAGAAAAATAAAACTTGCAAAATATGGGATTCATTTTAAAGGAATATTTGCCTGCCGTCACACTATACTGATAATCCTCTCTAAAGCCACAGAGAAATTTGACTGTAAAAAGGAAAACAAGGGGCCACGGTTTGGTTTTTGGTGCCTCTCCAGGAGTTCACAAGGAACTGAAGGGTTTTTCTCTCATAGATAAATAGATACAAAGTGCTCAGAAGCTCTGCTCCACTTGATTTAAAAGTTTTCTCGAAAGGGAAAGAAAAAAATACATGTAAAACTGTTGCCATAGTGACCGAGAAACCTCAGATGTTATTGGCTGAATAAGTCCTCTTCATTGCTGAGTTTGCGAAAAAGTTGAAGTGAGAAATGCAGCACAGAAAGGGAAACAAAATGTAGGCACCGAGCAGCAGTGTGTTCTGCCTACTCACGAATTTTGTTTGTTGGTGGCTCCTCTGAAATTTCTAAGAATTTTTAAGTGTTTTTCAGGAAAGAAATTCATTTTCATTTGAAATAAAGTGGTTTGGTTTGAAATTGCACTACAGAATGAGTCCTTTATTATCTTACTGTCTTGAGGGAAGAACAACATTTTAAGGGGTCTCATAAATTTCCTGTGCTAATTCCGAGAAGCAGGAAACAGAGCAAGGAGAAAATCGATGTGAGACTATTAGAAGCACACGATCCAAGTTAAAAAAGAGAGCTACTGCTCCTGTCAAGATTCTGATCATGAAAACTGGTGGAACCCTCTTTCTTGCACCATGATCTTGCAGTGAAAATAAAGACCAATGAGTTTGGTCACCACATTTGTGTTTTTTTCTAAATTCTCAAAGGAGGTGATCGTTGGCATCTTTTTTAAATTCAAAAGCATTTCCAGACAGCTTTATATTTTAACCATCCCATGAATTTCTGATTATTGCCTTCCCACTGTGCACTGAGAATTTCCTTTGGTATGAGTTCCTACCTCGGGTCTATAGTATAGGGCCTGATTGCTCGCGCTGCTGGAGATGAGCAAGAATGTGCCACATTAGGATTAAAGAAGCCCCAAGAAGCATGATCCAGCTGGATTCCCATCTATAAGCAAGAGAGGCGAATTTTCCTAATAAGACTTTGCCTCTTGGGTGAGTTTTATGAGAAAGAACTTTATTTAAACTTTTCGCAAACAATTGGTTCTCCACCTCTGTGAAAATCTTAAAGAACAGATGCCACACTTGAAAGCCCTGTCCATTCAGAAAGAACCCTACACACTGCGTAGATGTGGAGATAAGAGAAAACATTTCGTGTTTCCAGACATTTCCAGACATTTCGTGTGCCCTCATCAATTTTGAAAGGATACTATTGGGATACTATTTTTGAACTTTTTAAGTTTAGTTGTTATTGATTTATAATAAAGGAGATTGTGTGTGTGTGTGTGTGTGTGTGTGTGTGTGTGTGTGTGTGTGTGTGTGTGTTTGAAAATGAGCAAAAGGGGCTGTGGCTGAAAAGTAGGCGAGCAGGAAGCCCAAACAACTCGTGAGGCTTGCAGCAGGCATCCACGTGTAGAATTGTTTCTCCGAAAATACCAGTAACACTCCTTTACTGGTCTCATTTGTCCAGTATGCTTATGGATGCACAGATTTGCAACGCTAGAAGTAAATCCCTAGAGTTGAAATGGAAATCTCTGTATTAGAAATAAGTACAGTCTACTACCTGAAAAACTACAGCAAGCACCATATTTCTTCAATGACTTACTAGATGCTTCAGATTAGGACACTGCTTTTGTTTGATTTCTCTTTTTCTACATAAGCTACAGTGATGTCAAACTGTCACCCTGCATATTTATAAGCCATGAAGATCCATGTCCACTTGCAGATAGACCAGCCTTTCAATCTCTTCCAAGTTTCCAGTGAGGCATAATTCTAGGAAGTAGCAAAGCTGTTACTGACTTTATCAGCATTCCTATCTGAAGTTTTGTCATGAAGCAATTATAAAATCAGACCCTGTGGCTTTATGACAGCCTTCATAAAGAATGAGTTTGGGACCCTCTTAGGAAATTTGAGAGTAGAAAGCTCTTACGGGGTTGTGCAATTCAACAACTTTATCTATTAGTAATAGAAGGTTGTTATTAACCTAATGAACTGAGAGATTTGTGCAAATAAATTATTACATTCGACAGAAGTGTGAATTTTATCCCACTATACAAATATACAAATTATTGTTCCTTGTTTTGCACTTCAATCCATGTGGAATAATGTATTTTTGCATTATGTTAAAATGTGAGAACTGAATTTAAATATGTAGGATTTAGCAGATGTGGTCTTCATTTGGAATTGTGTTATAGTCTTATTAACCCTCTTGTTAACAGAAAGTTCATATATCTTTAGTTATTTTTATTTATTCCTCATTTTTTTAAGCCTATGATCTTAAGCACTTGCTGGGATAGCTTGAGGATCAATTTTACAGTCTTTCTGTGATAGTAAAATCTAGGTTCTACTATCAAATATACCTCAGGTAGTAAGTGTTATTTTACTGTAGAAATGTTTAAATAATAGATTTGGAATGGTGCTTTCAAAATGACCCTAAGTACAAATATTTTTCCTCATTGTTTACATATGTTAAATGAAAGTTATGTATGTAAAAGAAATCCTGCTAATATTTAAAGTCGAATATACATCAATATAGGATATTGTGCCACATGTTCAAGCTATTGTTCCCTCTAAGATCTAGGATTGTACTGAGAATCTGTAACATAGTTTTCAGACATAAATGTGTGAAAATTTCCCATTGGATATGTTTCCATTATGTACCTCAAAATTTGTCCTGAATGTATATCCTATTTTCCACTGTTTTCACTTTTATAGTCAGGTCACACCTCCAAAGCAAAGAAATAATGGTATGGTGATTACATTCTAATATTATTTGGATAATCAGTTGTGCACTGTATGGTCAAGTCAAGACTGAGAATGGTAACCGCAAAACTGATGTCTAATTCTCAACAATAATGGGAAATAATTTCTCTTACATCCTACATTAAAATCCTGCCTTCTATCATGTTCAGCTGTAGTAGCACACATTTATAGAAAGGCATGACTAGGGTAGGGTCTATTATTTCCTACTGAGGTACTGTCCTACCTACTATCCTTGCTGTGTGTCCACATGATTCTGCATGACTGCTCTGTTCATTCGGGACTAGGAGCCATCTTTAAGCTGCTGTTTTAATAAGAAAAAGTCAAAAATTAAAACTCTGTTTACCATCACTGTGAAACTCTTAAAGCCAAAGATATTTCCTTTAAACAGTCTTACGTGGATACAAGTATATAAAACAGATAAAAATTGTTTTATGCTTTCTAAAAGGTGGGATAAGGGCTCCCAGAGGCACAGATTGTCATCTTCCTACCTCAGATGACAACAAGCATATCGAGGAATAAGAATGATTTTATCTTAAAATGTGCAGAGATCTTAGACATAATTTATTTTGGTTACAGCATCTTAAATTGATGAAGTGAGTTTAGAAGGGTCTTTCAGTCTCCTCTTGCTTTCTAGAATTATTGAAATGCCTCATCCTTCAGAGTTACAAACTACCATGTTAAAACATGAGTTGTTGTTTTAACTTTACTTAGAAAGAATATAATGTTGTTATAGACAGTGATTTTAACAAACACTTGATTTTGTCCTCTCCAACTCCTGAGATGAGTGGATTCATGTATGTTTTTTTATTTAAATTAGAGCTTTGTCCCTTACACTCTCTTTAACTCTTGGACTAAGATCCAGCTTCTTGTTATCATATTATCATGTCCATGTAGTAAGCAGAACTCTTTCAGTATACTGACAATTAGCCTGTACCTACTCCTCACTCAGAATTCTTGTTGAGGACTCACATACCTTATTGTAGCAATATGGAAGAAGGTATGATTGATTGATTTGAGTTATTTAGGTATCATTTTCAGTGCTAAGAATCTCACTGTCATGAGTTTGACTAGCCGAAACTTTTTATAGTACTTGCATATTTCTAAGATCCTCGTTGCCTATTGTATCTAATCTGTTTGATATATCAGTTTAATGTGGTTAATGCGAAACAGATAGTTAATATACTATTTGTGTTAAACGCATTACACAAATATCATAGACTAAAAAAATGATTCTTCCCTGTGCTGTGTTGCCATAGAACACTTTTACTTTTTCTATGTCTCTTCCTTAGGCTACCGAGGACAGAAGGGAGAAAGAGGAGAACCTGGAATTGGGCTTCCAGGGAGTCCGGGTCTTCCTGGGACATCAGGTAATAGTGATATTTATCTTCACCACACAAGCAAGCTTCTGAAAACAGGAACCATGCCTTCTCTTCTATGGCCTTTATGTGTCGCTACAGGAGGTGTTGAGTAATCCATGTTGGTTAGAGTAAGGGAGAAAGAGCCATATGTGATCTGCATTCTGATGGGGTCTTTTATTTTATTAGCTCCGGGTTTGCCAGGCTCACCAGGTGCCCCAGGTCCCCAGGGTCCCCCAGGACCTAGTGGAAGATGTAACCCAGAAGATTGCCTCTATCCTGTGTCTCATGCCCGACAGCGGACAGGTGGGAAATAAACACACCTGAGGAAGACTTGATTTTTGGTGATATCTCCTTGCTGTTGGAGCTTTCTTAATATTGTGAAACTCTCATGATATGTGAGTGGCTTTTTTCTTTTTCGGTGTAAGCAGACATTAAAAGCAACAATTTGAATCCTATTCCTACAGTAATTGCAGTATCAGCACTTTTAGACATTTTCCCAAATTCATTCCATATGTTTTGCTTCACCGTTACTGATTTTTATTCAGGGTTTTCTATGAAATATGTAAACAAACCTTATCATTAGTTCTTCTTCCAAAGAAAATTACATCTTGCAAATTAGTAAACTAATGATAATGTACATTTTGTAGTTTTATCAACTTGTATTTGGCCTTTGATTTCTGAATTGTAAAGTTTCAGACTTACCTTGAAGTTTTCTTGGCATTTAAATTAACTATCATTGATAAAAATTTCATCAACTTTTTTGATATAGTGCATTGCTCCTGCTGAATGTTTTTTGACTACTTTTCATAGCTGAAGAATTCATACCATCCTACATCCATCCTACTTATGCAGAAAAATAGATAGGCAATAAGAGTTTTGCTTTATGACTTATTTTGGAAAAAAACAGGAGGCTGTTTTATCAGAGAGCTCAAAAACCCACCATAGCCAACTACTGAAATGATTTTGTTAATACTATATAATGAACTCAATTCAAAGCAGTCACCACCGGCATGAATATTTACTGCATGAAAAGGAAGGAACAAAGTTCAACTTTATATGTTTCACAAGAAAAGCCTAACACTGTGGTCCCTTCACCAAGTTTCTCACTTGGGAAACAGAAAGTTATTTTCCCTAAGAGGTGGTTGGAAGTGAAGGCACCAAGCTGTCTTTGGTACTTTTGAAGCTTAAATGGTCTAGCAAGGTCTTTGGGCCCCTGTATCCATTTTCCTTCTGACCTCATCACTCTCAGACTTTAAAACAAGAAGCAGCCATCAGAACAAAGGACGGGATTTGTAGTGACTAGAAAAGAATCTCCCGTCTCTAGAAGATGAATGCGTGGTGTTGGCAGATGCATATGGACGAAGTGAAGCCCAAAAGCTCTTATGGAGAATCATGTTTCTCTGGAAGCTGCAGCAAGTGGTACAGGGCAGCAAAGGAAAGCCATGGAACCGAACACACAACTAGCACTCAGACCAAAGAGTTAACACTCAGGGCAGGGGATGCAACAGGTGCTGCAAAAGACCACGTCCTCCAACAGGGAATGAAAACGCAGTGATCACCAACCAGATCACCAAACGGTATTTTTATTGCCTAGCTATAGATTCTTTTGAGAAACTGTGGGTTCAAAATAACTGATTTTCTGGAACATTGAGCATGAGGATGTTGCTGAAATCTAAGTAGTGGATCCCCAGATGAGAGCTTTCCACCCACAGCCCTCCTGTCACAGAAATCAGGTCACACCTCTTCAAGGAACAGTGCAGATTTCAATTTGGCTAAAGCAAGCTGGGATGATTGCTTTTATCTGTTAATTGAAAAATGAGTTTAGAAAGGCAAGCCCACTGGAATTGGAAAAAGCTGTGAACAGAGTTGTGTAGGGAGCATGCCTAAATTAAGACAGGCGTTGTTCAAATGCACCCGTGAGTTGAACTGGTTTTCATTATAGATGAATAAACTGCTGGTCAGGTACTGTCTACATGGCTGTGCATATGTACAACCTATTGGCTATTTCTTATTGAATTATGCTGTATATTTCAATTCCAAGTTTATTTATTTTATTTTTCAAGGTCATTTTATTTATTTCAAGTGTTTTTAACTTTAAATTGATTTTCTTCTTCATTTTCTTTCCTGTGCAATACCTACAATGGTGCTGTGTTTTAAACTTATACAATTTGGAATATAGATATGCATTTTTTATTAAAATGATCATTTAATCCCCCAAAATGTACAGAGATTTAAACTTGGTGCTATGTGTATATATTGAGCTTTTAATTTGTCGAACTTTAATATGTTGAATTTTCTGAAAGCTTTCAACTCATCTGCCACTTATTAATTTACTTGAATTTGTCATAAGGCTATAAACATTTTATGTTTTCAAAGATTATTTTTTCATATTAATAGGTGGTTTATCCTTATTCCTCTTTGCTAATCCAGCAGTATTTATTTTATCATTTTAATGTTTTCATGAACTTTTTTGCTGAATGATCGAAGTATTTTTCTTTGTTTTCTTTGAGTTAATTCTTTCATATACATCAAAAGACTCAATTCGTTTTCTTGTTTTATGACTTCTGTTCATTTTAATTCCAAAGAATGTGCCATGCATCCTTTTTTACAAATTGAATATTTAGGAATTTGTCTTTTCCTAAATTCCATTAATGTTAGGCTGTTTTATTCCTGTTTAAAGAATTTGGATTTATTCAGGTGATTTAAGTGGGAGGAAGAATATAATGGCATATGAAATGTATTACAAAGTAGAGCTATCATAACGATTCAAGCTCATTTTTTAATAACTGACACATATGACTAAATCTGCCTTTGGCTTAACTGGAGAAGTGGGGCTGTGTCCCCATGGAATGATCCTCTCTCACCCTTCTGTATTATTTATTTACCTTCCAACACTTGTTCCTGCCTCATCTCTATATATGTGATACACAACACAGAATAGCAAGAAAGGCTGGATCCAGCCAGTTTAAACACCAAATAAAGTAGAGATTTGGCATTTGCCTAATTTTTTTAATAAAAAGAAAGTGGATAATTAAGATCCCAAATTAGGGTGGGAAATTCTTCCCTAAATAACTTGGCAGTTGCCAACTCTTGAGTCATTTTATTTCATTCCAAAATGTCTGTTTACTTTCACGTAGATGTCAGTAATGTCCACAGCAGGGAAGAAGAATTGTCAAATTATCTGAATTCTGTTTGGACTCCAGACAACATAAGTATTTAAATATGAATTAATTATAGGTCATGATGACAATAATTACCAAAGTGTTTGCACTACTTATGTTTTAATTCCAGTCAAACACTTTATACCAACATCACTTAACACTTCCAGGTAGAAATATATCTGTGAAAAGAATAAGATAGGACTTCAATTAATATTTACGGCCTTTGGAATCTAAAGAAAAAAGGAATTATTCATGAGTCTGTTCATTGTTCTTTCCTACCGAAGACATTAACCATTTTTTCCTAAGCATAACAGACACAACTAGTCTTAACCTTTGAAATTTTTTTACCTTGTGATCAACGTAATTTAGTTAATGACTTTAATCCCATATACTTATTTCTATATTTTATGAAATTGTTGAAATTTTAAATTTTTAGTTACTTATGTTATATAGCTTAAGTAATTATCTTAAGATATATTATCTATAAAAGTCATCATTTAATGTTTGGATTATAAAATAATTTTTTATGAATATGTTTTAGAAGTTAAACATATTTAGCTTTTCTGCGGTCTTTCTTACCTGTTGAGAACCTGTGATATACCTCCTTTTGTCCACAAGATGGTGTTTAAAGCAATGTGAATCAGAAGAACTGAACACTTGCAAAAATGTAGGGGTAGAAACAGTTCAGTGGACAACTAAATCAGACCCTTGACTTTGCACTTATTATTTTTTACTTTTGTAAATAATTTGTGTTAATTTATGTTTTGGTAATTTATATATTTTTCTCATTTTAAGTATCTCTTTGAAGCAGTCACAATAACCTTCGATTTATTGGCTCTTTCAATTTCATTTCTTTAGTGAAGTTAACTACCTAGTTAACTTGAAAATTTACTATTTGTAACTTTGTTTGTACATGACCCTCATATCTTAGTGATTAACATGAAAACACCTAAGTAAACATTCTACCTTTTAGACAGAATACTCTTTTGACAGACGAGTAAAAAGCATTTAGCTTAATATAAGAAGTTGACCATTTATAAAGTTATACAATTTCAAAATCTTCTTATCATTTAAGGTACTTAAAATTTTACAATTAGATTTATATATAGTTATATTTTTTTAGAATGATATCACTATTTACAAAAGTAAGAAGGAACACTATTTTTCAAAAATACTATTTTAATTTTCCTAACATTGATAACAATTTCTTGGGACTGAGAATTTCTAGGTTAACTTATATGCCTGTTTTTTCAGTGAATTTTCATAATACTTTTGCATATTTGTTCATTGCTCTTGTTCTGTGAAATTATTTTTCACATTTTTTCATGTCTACACGGTGTTTATTGTCATTGTTTCCAAATGTTCTTTCTTAACACTCTAGTGTTGAGGAATGTTGAGAAATGTACCCCCCTTTTGTATCTCCTCTCAGAGATTACATAGAATTCTAAGAGAAGATGATGCAGAAAATAATTGAATTCGTATCTTTTATGCTTAGGTACTTCAAAGTGTCTTAGCCCATTGCATTGTATTCATTTATTAGTTGGCTGGTAAAGGTAGCATTAATTACATTAAATTTGTTTAACTACTAGGAGTCTCAGGAAACAAGACACATGGATGTCTTCAATTTTATCGTATGTTGTAGTTAGAACTATAACTCAAACATCATGCCAGAGTAACTGGTTGGCTTAGTTAAGTTGAATAAAAAACCAGGTGAACACAGAGAAAACTCACTGAGACAAGCAAACCCAAAACAGAAAAAATTTACCTCAAAGACAAGGCAGGCTTATAAAACCAAAGCCAAGTGTAAGAAAATCTACATAGAAAAAATTTCATGTTCAGATCATATAGTGAGTGATATATGGTACAACTCGAGTTAGCTACTTGCTTCATGATTTTGTCAAAAGTGAATATTAGTAGTAAAGTAGGAAATTTCACTAAACTTAGAGGGTAGCTCAATAAGATTTAAGTTTGTCAGAAGGGTGTGTACTGCTTGACCATAATAAGCTTATGAGTTTAAAGATGGTAATTACAACTTTTTATTTTGCTGTATTATTTAAAGTATATTTTAAGGATAAATATTTTTCATCATATTTACATATTTAAGTTCAGATTGTTTTATCGCATGTTTTTTAACTATTTATTTTAAAAATCACATCTAGGATGCATTTTTTTTCTCATTTTGTTTGTTCTCTGTCTTACCTCATCAAACTGTTTAAGACTTAATTCAAAATACTCAAGTGGAATGGCACTAATTTTATTCTAAATCTCATGTGGATATAGTGCTTTGAGGCCTTTATTCCTATATATTCATGATGCATAATAAGCTTGTCACTTATCTCAGCAATAAAGAATTTGACCCTAAATCAAGGAATTCTGAGGTGTAGTTATTAACACTATGTCAATTCTTCACCACCTCTTGTGGCCAAAGCACCACACTTCAGTTCCATTTTGTTAGACCTCAATGACAAGATGCTCCAAAAGCACTCATATGCCAAGCATGAGCCACACAGGTGCCAAGGAACCTGTAAGTTTGTCACACAAGTCAATATTTAGGTCATAATAATTAATTTTATAATCCATCTCCCTGGCAGCTCATAAAAAGCCTGATCTAATGATTTCAGATGAAAATATTAGCAGAAGTCAAAGTCCGAGAGCAAGCCATCCTTTGAGACTTTTGTCCCACAAAGTGATCTCCTCACTAAAATCATTTGAGACTCATTGGTGTAGAGGGGCCTGAGCAAGATAAGGAATATCACAATTAACTTTCTCATAAATATAAACTCTTAATAATCAGTGATAAGGCAATAGGAAATAAGAAGCTAAATATATACCATGTTTCCTTAACAGGAATTAATTACATCAAAGCATGCCAGTGGATTTATATGTTTACATAGACGAGGAAATGATTTACATAGTTCTTAACTATTCTCATCTTGAGATCTCCTTTTGATATATCAAATTAACCAGGTGCTCTCTAAGGAATATTCTTAAGTCTTTTCACACACAAATTTTCAACGTGGAGGGCAAAGACAAATTCAAATATATCTCGAAAAGAAAGTTACTTTCTTGAAGGCAATTTCCCTCATTTATTCTCTCTCTCTCATTATTCTAAGAAAACTTGGAGTTAAGAGCAGGATGTGAAGGCATGTTTAGGGGAAAGTTAGCATGGATTGCCTTTTTATTAAGACTATTAATAATATTGTTAAAACTGAAATAAAGCAATCAGCATCCTCTTTCTGATAATCTAACAAATATGTTACACTTCTTCTAGTTAATTGTTTATATTTGACCCCTTTTATCCCATAATCGTTTAAAGAGCATTTGAACATGCGTATTTATAGTCATATGTTATTATTATTTGGTATGATGTTATGTATCTTGAGTGATCTTCCCCCTAAATTGGTTTATTTTTGAACTGCGAGATATACATCAGAGACACTGTAATAGCCAAAAATTAAATAATTTAATCAGAGGTTATCTTCTAAAGTAGGGATTTACATTAAGTTTATTTCAGGTTACAAATAAATCAGATTTTACTAATGATGTTTAAGAATAGCAATATTTTTTAGGTAGCCTGAAATATAAAGTGTCCATAAATAATTAAATCAATTACATAACTGATAGGACTATTCATTCATACTTATCTGCTAGACAGAAGCCAGTCATCCCAAACCATGCCAGTAAATTTATGTGTTCCGATTGGTATTTCCATAGTTTTTAACCAACCTGTCAGATAGTTGGGATGAAAAGCATATTGTAATGCCACAGAAGCACTGACTAGAAAGAAATCAGAAACCATTTGCCCCTGAATAACATGCCAGCTTCTAACTAACTTTAATTATTCTGATACTCCTCTCTCAGCAAGTGTTCTAGGTGACACTTAATTCGGTTTCTAAAAATATCTCCAACAGGTTTTGGAGATTTCTGTTTTGCTAGAGAAAGATATTTGGTCTAATTCAACATTTATCAACTCTCTTTCATGGAGAGGATTTGCTGGACGCTTTTCTTTGCAATGTCTCGGTCAAGTATTTACTGCTTCTGTAAACTATTTCACTCAACTGAATTTATAATGGATTGTTCCCATCATTTAGATTTTGCTAGTTTTACATAATCTATTTGTAAGTAATTTCCAGTATTGCTTGTAGTATCTGTGGAGCTCGTTGTACAGCCTTTTATATATCAAGTTTGTAAAACATTTGAATGAGCTGTTCTTTGAAATTTTATTTTGTTTAATTTTCTTATGAATACTATATTGCAGAACTAAGAAACACATTTAATTGATTATCTAATATTTCTTTTATTGTATTTGATTATGTCACGCCAGTTAAAATAAAACCACCTTTGTGAAAATACAAGACAATTCCTTTGCATTTATTTGATTATGTGTCATGGTACCTGAAAAGGTTTGCCATTTATATAAAGATCATTTTAACTAGTTCAAACAGATATCTCTATTTCCAAAAAATTATCTACTCTACATCCTTCTCACTGTGTGAAAATGGCACTGATCTATGGAGCCAAGTTGGAATGATTCTCCTTAAGCATAATCCATGCTAGAAATGCAGCGGTAGATGCCAGAAGCAGTTTGAAAGAATTCCAAATACAGATTATATGATGATTGATTTGGCTAAACAAACCAGGGCTAAATTTTTTAACCGTATAAAACATACACGCAAGGAAAGAAAGTGATGTCACAAACCCTATTAGGGCTCACTTCCCCTTAACTTGAGAGAATTGAGTTCCATAAACTAGCTGAAGACATTGACTGTTTTTTGCTGTGCCCTGGGACAAGTCACTCATATGCACTGTGGCATAAAATGAATATATTAAATCTGGTTGATAGTTTATATAGATGTTTATAAAACAGCAAGCCAGTGTGATTATGTAAATAGTAATATAGTGCTTGAGTGGTCAGGCAGTAACTATCTTATTGATAAGAATGCAGTGTTTTAGCTGAGCTGCTTTTATGAAATGTATAAGAAAATGGTGAAACAGAAATCATTTTTGCAGCAGTGAAGTTTTGAATAGCAGGGAGCTAACAAACCATTGAAATAAAGGCAGCAGTTCCTAACCTAGAATCAGAGCAAGGCTAGACTTAGGGGGTCTATGAAGTCTCTGAAATAGTCTGCAAACATGTTTGCACATACGCATTTGTGTATTTTTCTAGGGTTCAGGTCCATAGCTTTCATTAGAATTTCAAAAAGGTCCACAAAGCTCCTGTCCCACATCACACCACACACACATAAGAATTTCTTTCAATGGGTAACCTTCAGGAGAAGAGTAAAGGCTTTTTAATTTTTCTATAGAAAAAGGCACTAATATAAACATATGCCTGTAGAAATATTAGTAATTTAAAATTTTTAATGTGTCTAGATAAGTGCAGTGACTTCTTTTTATTGAACGTAATCATTTACAAGAAAACATGCAAAAGATTAAGAAACCATATTTATTTCTTCTTTGGTACAACCAGAGATGTTACCTCCACCTTTAAAAATAAATAATCTCATCAATAAATCTTACGAATGGCAGGGTATTAAAATTCCTTTTTTGTTTTCTCATAGAAGAGCTCAAAATGTTAATAGGTTTTGGATACAGTACAGTTCAACAAAAATTCAGGCTGACCGTGAAAAGCAGCATGTGCTGTGAGGTCTCATTCCATATGGTACGTACAGCATTTTCTTGCCTCTTAAGAGAGTACATTAGTGGGGATTTTAAGCACCAATACTATTGGCTATAGTGAGGTTTCTTCATAGCTAGATTGCAGTCCTCTAAATAGCTGAACAATAATCTGAGAACATCTAAGTAAAAATGAAAATAACCGCTACTACAACTGAGGTACACCAAACAGTTGTTTTTGTTTATTGGCACAGTGGCCCACAATGTATCACATATGTATAGCACACTAAAGTTCAAGATCCTGGGAACAGGATTATAAAATTTATTTAAAGGGAGGTTTGTTACGTTTTTTACCAATGACTCTGCTGTCTCCCCTCCAAGGGAAAGAACAGAGGATTTACTGAATAGCACCATTATTCTAAATCTCATTGTCAAGTACGACTTCTGTTATAACGTTGACGGTAATACTCTGTCACCTCTTGCCCCAGCTTTGGGTGGTGTTTCTCCTCCAAGCTGCTTTGCCAGGCATGGTTTATGTGGACAGCCATGAGGCACTAAGCCTTTCACTGATCTGGCCCTTTGCTAAAGGCTCGCTGACCAGCCTGCATGGTGCAGGAGGCTGGCTCACAGAAACCAGGAGGTCCCGGAGGTCCAGGAGGGCCAGGCACACCAGGAATTCCTGCCACCCCTGGAGGGCCTTGCTCACCATCCCGGCCATTCCTCCCATAGCTGGCAGGACCTGGGTCACCTGAAACACACAAAAAGGTGCAACGTGAACAAGAGAATACTCAAGGCTGCAAACACAGAAGGCACTGGACGCCTGCAGACCAGCAGTGTGCACATAGGAGCTTAATAAATGCTTTGGGAAATGGGTGGATGATGATGATGATGATAAACTTCCTTTATTGGACTTCAGTTTCTTAGAAATTAGAAGCAGAAGACCTCAGCGTCTCTAACCCACATTATCATTGGCAGAGCTGTGCTGCTCAGTACGGTACCCTCTAGCCACATGTCTATTGAGCACCGACATGTGGCTAAGTCAAACTGAGATGAACTGTAAGTGTAAAACACACTCGAATTGTGAAGACATGTTATTTTAAAAATGTAAAATATTTCATTAATAATTTTTATATTTATTACATGATAAAATATTTTGAACACCGTGAGTTAAACTATATTATTGAAATTAACCCAATTCTTTTGACTTTTTTAATGTGGCTGCTAGAAGATTTAAAATTACTCACACAGTTATAATTTGTGACTCCCATTACATTTCTTTCGAACAGCACTCCAGTAGCTGCATCCCTTATTTCTAATGGTGATCAATATCCAGACAGGGATAACTATACCTCAGTGGTTCGAAGAACAGGTTTTAGAGACAGACAGATGGCTCTAAGTTCTAGCTCTGCCGTTTATGGATAAGGTGACATTAGCAAGTCACTAATCTCTCAGTTTCTGATGGGTTAATGCCTTCCTTATAATTAAATTCTATGCCTGAAAGCATCTGATAAATGGGGACTATTATTATGATTATGAGAATATTATTGATTACTATCTTTTAGAAAAATGTGCAATGCACCTTACAAATTCTATGACATTCTTCTCATCAGGGGCTTACCCCAATGGGGACTTCACCAGTCTCAGTTCCTTTAGGGCATTTCTTCCTTTTATCTCAAAATTGTTTGGTTCACCCCATCAGGCACCCATAACAAAGAGAGATTTCTGCTGAACATTTACCCTATCACACCAGCCATACTATTATTGCAAAGGTGGTGATAAGAAACCAGTGTAAAACAAATAGTATATGCAATAATAAGATAGTTTTATAGAGGTCCTCCTTCCACCTCAGCTATCTTAATTTGGCCATTCAGCCAAAAAGGTGAAAGCCAGATCTGTATGTTCAGTTATATATTTGCTTAGGTTTCCTTTCCTTCTTTCTGGTGGTGTTTAGTTTTCTTTTCCTATTTTAGGGGTTGTATTACAGATGTCTTTTGTTGGTCTTATTATAGTGGTCTGGTCTTATTACATGACCTTATTACACATACCTCATATACTTTTAGAAGGAAGGTAAGTTATACTATTTTGCATACATCTCATTCTTTTCATTATGCTTATGAATTAGCATATGTTATAGGGCAAAATACGAATAAGTTTTAAGAGAATAACCATCTTTGATAATGTCCAGCTCAAGGCTGTAGATAACTTCCTCTCATTTATCCCAGAAGCTTTCATTTGACTATATTAAGTTGTGATAAAGCCAGTGATTATATGTTTTCCTACAAAGAGAAGGCCCTTGAGAAAGTCCGTCCCTCACTCAGAGCACCTGTAAAAAAGCTTCAGACAGAACCATGCCTTTAGCAGAGCCTATTTAGATCTCCTAACACTGGGGGCAGTTAAAAGGTTGATCATTTCAGGTTTAAAAGATAGGCTGGATATAAATTCATATAAAAGGTGATTTTCATGCACTTTATCAGTAGCAATGTTGCCAATGAGTCATAGCAAGTCTACCTTAAAATCAAATCAAGATTAAGAAGGAAAATGCCCAAAGGAAAGGTTGCAAACTAAATGACCACAAGGACAAAGCAAGGACTGTAGATCAGGATGGGCAAACTGCAGCCCATGAGCCAACTCCTGTTTTTGTAAATAGTTTTATTAGAACATGGCCATGGTCATTTGTGTATATATTGTCTATGGCTGCTTTTGTACCACAAGGGTATGATAGAAAACACATGGCCCTAAAGCCAAAAAATATGGTCTTTTACAAAAACTGTTTGCTGAGTCCTTGTCTCATAAAGAAATGGCCCTAGATTCAGAAATTCCCCACTGTCTTTACTAGAAGAAAACCAATGGCACAAGTGTAATGAAAATTGGAATGGATAGTGATACTCCACATCAGCGTTGGGGAGGCAACAGGGAGGAGAGGCCTGTGGAGAACTAGAGAGTGGGTACCAGCAGTACTCTGCTCCAGCTAATAGATGCCATGACAGAATAGGGGGCAGTGCTGCCCAGAACCTCTGATACTTTTCAAGAGAAGCTAGGAAGCTGAGTTTTTAAATAAATATCTCAGTTCATAATATTAGCAAAGAATTCAAATTTTTTGTTTAACATTTGTAGAGCTAGACTCCTGTGTAAAATCTTAAATTTCAGGGAATGTGTTCTCTAAGACATAATATTAAAAAGTAGAAGGAAACCTTTTGTAGATTTTCAAGTTTAGGTCCCCTTTTCAACATCTTCTAGGAGAGGTTTTTTGTCACTTGCTGAGTTCATTCCAGATTCCTATTCATCCTCTGAGGAAAAAGTCGACAAAGCCATCCTGTCTACCCTTGATTTATTTTATGAAAAGCATGTCTAGCTCAATTCTCCCTTTAGCAAAGACAGCAATTTACCCTTTAGAACTTTGGGTGATGTCGCCATCGTCATCATCATCATCATCAAACACTTCTAAAATGCTTTGCCTTTACCATACACCATGCACTGTGCTCACTATTGATCCATTTTCCTCACACGTAACCTGAGAGCCTGAGAGTTAGGAAGGTCAAATAATTGTCCATAATCATATCCCTAGAAAGTGTTGGAGTTATAAACAAGAATCCTTAACTACTACCCAACCTAACCGTGTTTCCATACCTTTTAATTTGCTTATGAGAGAGGGAGAGAGAGAGAGAGGTGGTGGTGATGGTGGTGGTGTTTTTTGTTTAATTCATTGAGCCTGAATTGACCAGGAAGTAGAAAGAGGCACAATAGCCAAGAGTAAGTATTAATTCTTATAGAGCTCTGCCTAGCATTAGAAACTAAGGATTTTCTTCCCTGAGGTTTTGCCCTGTAGAAATGGCCAGAGAAAAAAACCAGCCTCCACATTACAGACTGTTGGTTTCTGGTGAGCTCTGATCTTGGACATTTACTCTAAGATGCTCTAAAATTATTGTGTCAGAGCCTAATTTGGGGGCAAAACAATGTCGCAGTCCAAGTCATTCAGGTATTAACAAATATTGATAAACTACTTTCCAAGGCTTAAGAATAGAAAAGCACAGATATAAAGTGTTCTCATTCTGCTTTACCAGCCCGATGGGCATGTTAGCTATACTAACTGCCTAATAATTACAGTTTTCTGAAATTTCAAGGTCCTGTAAAAATGACATTACCAAACATTTCATTTTTAAAAATACATGTCTGTCATTCCCTGTGCAAACACTAGAGGGTAGACATGATCCATCAACGGAGGCCAATCCCAGCTGGAACGTTCTGAAAAAAGATCTAATGCAGGCTACAGAATGAAAAGGACTGTGTATGTGGGCTTTAAAAAAAGAGAAAAAAGAAAGAAAGAAAACCTGCAAATAAATTTCAGCATTAAAGAGGGTATTTGATCATTTATCCACTGGTTATGTAAAATTTTTATATGTGCCAGGGACTTTCTTATATTTCTCACCTTACACTGAGCTTATTTTTGAGGTGTTTGACAAAGCGTGTATGTTTAAGAAGTTGATGTATTGTCATTTGTTTACATAAGATCCCCACAACTGAAAAATAGAAATGGAAATAGGATAAATGACTACCGCTAAACTTAAGCCTAAGTTGAGTGTGCCCTTTGTTTTTTGTTTATTTGTTTGTTTGTTTTTGAGGAGAGGGAGTTCCACTCAATATTCAGAAGCAAAGCTCACCTATATGCAAATTTTGCACAAGAAATCTGGATAGGCCAATCACTTAGGGTGGCCCAGAACAAAGCCAGCTCTACCCTCCATGTCCAGGAAGGAAAAACATTCCTGGTCACACTTATTTCACTTATTTTCAGTATTCTACCTGGTCACATTCCTGGTCACACCCCTCATTTAACTTACTCCTTTTCCCTCGTGAGTTTGAAAGCACACAGAGGAAGTCAGGAGCCATTACTAAATATTTGTCCTTAGAATCTTCAGAGTGCCAAGGAACTAGTGGCAAATAGGCAAGTTCGGTGGCAACTGGCATAGAGTTACCCTTAATGAGATGACCTAATCAAGTAATAGCATTATAGGGCTCTCTGGTAAGAAACTGAAAAGTAGATGGGAGATTGGAAGTATTCTAAAGCCCCAGGGGTCTCTAATGTGATCCACACAGCTCTGGAGAGAGGCAGAAAGGAAATCAAGAGACTAAGTGGTTATGGGACATACCAGTCAGGTGGCTGGAGTGGCAAGGACAAACTAATCATATGGATAGTCAGCTCATCAATTTGTCCACTAAGTGAACCTGGATGCAGGAAGCATACATATTTGCCTCTATTACTTATTACCTGAGAGACCTTTGTCAGGACATGTGACCTTTATAAGTCTCTATTCCTTAAGTATAAAAAAAGGAATTACAATAATAATAACAGCTAAATTTGCAGGACGTTAGCCATATGCCGGGCACTATTCTAAGTGTTTTACATGTAGTAACATATACATAGATCCTCCTAAATAACTTTATAAGGTAGATTATGCAGAGGAGAAACTGAAGCTCTAAGAGGTAGAGTAACTGAAAATAAGCGAGAGCAGTGCATACATCCTGGCAGCCTGGTTCCGAAGCCCAGGCTTCTTAAATATCTGCCTTGCCTACGTCTGGGTGTGAGAAACAAACTAGATGATATATGTGTCCTTTTTAAACAACAGAGCACTGCAGCCAAAACGATAGTCAATGCAATGGTTATAATAATAACCTATGATCTATATTAGGCAATGTAGTATTACAACCCCAAAAGGCCATACAGTACTTAACACTGAACAATCTGAAAGATATGGAGGGGAGATGAGAACTAAAACTGTCCAGAAAGAAAAAAGGAATTCTGGTAATTTATGGATAATGAAGGCATTGGTTACATTTTTTTTTTTTTTCAAATATATCAAGTATGTTAGCACAAAGAATGACCAAATGATCTTTTTTTCCATTCAGGAGGATTTGAGTTCCAAATCCAACAGTAAGGACAACAAAGAAAATTGTAGAATATCTGTTCTGCAGGCTCTTTTAGGTAAGATATATATTTATCTAGAAGGTTTCAGAGAGCTCCTGCATAGAGTAATATTGAAGATTCCTCTGGGCCCTAAAGCCCTATTACAATTATGTTTGTGAGAGACCGGAAATCACATTCCTAATCACATTCCAAGTTCTACCAGGGAAATTAAAAATGGCCCAGTCTCTCAGTGGACAATTAGTCAATGAAATAATTTACTGCCAGTCAGAACTTTGCGTTTGTGATTAGGAGCTGAAGTAGATTTTTGTGGAGGGAAGGTCTGAGGTATTAGGGGCAGTGCTGACTGAGAGAATAATAGCTTATGATTGCCCATTGAGAACAGAAGAAAAAGGCTGCAAGGGTTTAATTAGGGTCCAGCTGTGCCCCCAGCTCTCCTTCAACCTCAAAAAGCAAAAGTGGATTTGTTATATTAATAATAGTAATAGCAATAAACATTCTTGAGTTCTTACTATGGCCAGAAACTTTCCTGAGCACTTTACATGGATTGATTTCTCAGAATTACGCTATCACGGATATACTATCAGCACTATTTTATAAATGGGGAAACTGAAGCACAGAGCAATTAAGTAACCTGCCCAATGTCATAAAGCTAGTAAGTGACCCAGTCAAGATTTGAACTCAGGATATCTGAATTGTGGAGCCTACACTTTCAACAGCCACTTTTGGAATACGAGCTTTAGAAGAGGAACGACCCAAAAAGCTCTTATTCAGGAACTCGATAGATTTGGGAAATTGTTAGCTGGGCATATTTATGTGGAGAAGAGAAAATGTGAGCTGACCTAAAATCCAAAGCTCCCAGCTGGTGCCTCAAAGAGTGTGGTAAATACGGCCCCTTTGTGCCTATGTCCTGAAACACTTAGAAAACTGCATGCTTCTGAAAGTCAGCCTTAAGTTTTAAAAAGTAATCTGGAACTCAGGTTTTTTTTTACTAAATAATGTCAAATATCCTCTCAGTGAAAATGTAACAAAAGCATAGAAAAACAAAGACCAGATTTCAGAGCAGTACCAAGCAAAGAAGGGGCAAGGACTGGCAAAAGGCAGAAAGGAATATGGCAGGTCTTAGGAGTCCTGAAAAAGGGAGCCTATAACATTTTTTAACAAATCAGATTTAAGTATTAAATCTAGGACCAGCTGTGACAAATTTACTTTTCATAAGAGAGGCAAGATAAGGGCCAGGTAGAGCTCCAATGATGAGCTTGTTCTAACTGACCATTTCGCCCATTCACGGATGTCCGATGTACTGAAAAGCAAATCAGCCAAGCCTCTTTTGGGCAGAGCAGCGGCCCAGGAGCACTTATAAACTCCTTCCAGTCAGACTCAGGAACCTCTAGGGGGTTCCTGCGTGTGGGGAATGATGCACCTTTCATGGCACACTCTTTATATAGAGCTGGTCTTCCTCAATCTTTCAATTTTAAAACCCAAAACATGGTTTATCAACAGATTTTTCTGAAAGTAACAGCCACCAGAAACTATAATATATTTTTGATAAAAGAAAATCTTGCTAATAGTGCAAGTTACTGGTCTAAGAACTATTAAGCGATTTGTCAACAAAATGGGAAGAGAAATTGTAAGGTTATCTATCCTACACATATATAAATAAATAAATTGTCATGATGATATTTTATCATCTTTAAAACCTCCTATTGCTACTGTTGATAAAGGAGAAAAGCACTCAGTAAATTATATTTCCTTTTTATCTCTTCTAAACATCCATCAATGAATCCAGACTTATCTAAAATATTCTTCTCTTGGTCTCATTTAGTTCCAACTAGATTCCTTTCTTTTCCAATCATGAAAACTTCCTTTTTCAATAACAAAAATTTATCAATTTGTGAAAACATCTTGACAGGCCCACAGTTTTAAAAAAGCAGCATTCTAGCTATCTCCAAATGTATTCATATTTTTAAAATGTATTTTAATGAGAAAGCAATCCCCAGGAGCAATGAAATGTATAATTAGAAAGCAATGATGTTTTGGGCTACAATTATAGCCATGATTAAATATGTAAGCCTGTGGCAGAATTAGAAATGATCATTTCTTTTTCTAAATTTCCCTAAACCAAGTTTTCCAAATCCATGGTGAAAGCATGTGCCACCCTTTTTTTACACAACCCCTCTCACCTCAGGAGCCTTCCTGAACAGCTATGAGAGAGATTGCAGGAAGGCAGCACATCACAGAATTCATGCTCTTAAACTAAACTGGCTTTCTGTCTTGCTATGCTGCTTCTGTGGTTGGGCTTGATGAGTGTCTTGCAGCCTGGACTCCGAGGGACAGAGTAACCAGTGTGTAAAGAGAGAACAGATGCCCAGTGAGAGAATCCAGATTCTTCGCATAGAGGCTACTTTGTCACCTCAGTCGACATAGCAATGCTATGTGGCTTGTGCATGGCTCTTTGTGGCTATGAGTAGGAATGTTCAAGTTTATTTATTTATACATTTATTTTTGGATATGGATTTCTGGAGGGTTGGGATGTTTGAAACAGGAACTTTTAAAATAAAATTTCAGTTACTCTCTGTGCAACATGAACAGTATGAATAGTTTGAAAACTTGAATTCATTTTTCTGTTGCTGTGACTTTTTAGTTAAAATAAACAAGAAACTATCAACAGGGCTAGAAATGGAGAGGACCTCATTCATTGAAAATTTTATAACAAGTGTATTGTGGCCGGAATTTGAAATAATTTTTAAAAGCATCTATTCAAAAAATTAATATTTCAAGTCCTGACATTTATTTTCTCACAAAGAATGCAGATATGATTTAGAGATCACTTAACTCTTCATTAAAGTTGGTCTTGAAAAATTGATGCCAGCCATTATTATCTCTTGATGCGCTTAAGTAATCAAAGGGCAATTCTTTAAAATGTTATCCAATTCAGACCACCTATTATTCATTACCAATTTCTTGACCTCATCCTGCCATACAAAAAAACACTTACCTGGGAGACCTGTAGCTCCGGGCAAACCTTTGGGACCTCTTCCTGGTGGGCCACGTTCCCCCCTTTCTCCCAAGTCACCTGCATTTCATTAGAGAAGTGTTATTTTTCTATATATATTTATATATCTATATATTTTATATATCTGTAAAAATAAAATATTGCACTTTTTAAACTGTATTTTTTAAGCAAAGCCAAAACTCAGAAACCAAATGGTCATGAAGTTGCCACAAACTAGATCGTAGTACGTAGCAAGGCAAAAAATGTTATTATAATAGATTGGGGGAGAGGATCAAATGTTCATATCCATAGACGCTAAAAAGACATTTGAAAGAATTGAACATGCATTCTTGATACAACAGTCAATAAAATAAGAATCAATGACTACCCTCTTCACATTAAAAATAACTAAATAAATAAATACAATCTCAACCCAAAAACTAGCATGATGCTTAATGGGAAACACAATAAGCAGTTCCACTTTATCACTAATATTTATCATTTCATTTGAGGAGTTAAAATTACCTGTATTTTCAGGTGCTAGAAGTATATATTTTAAGCCCTAGAAAATCAACTCAAAATCTACAAACAATTTATTAAAGAATTCAGTAAAGAATCAAGGCACAAGATTAATATATGAAAATCAATAATTTTCAAATATACAAAAAAAGTAATAAGATATAGTGAAAAAGATCCCATTTATAATAGCAATTAAAACATAAAATAACTAGGGATAAATTTAATCAGAAATATGCAAATCTATCATGAAAAAACCAACATTTCTAAAGGATACAAAGAGATTTGAAAAATGTTCTTAGATGGAATGACATCATCATTTAAAGTAGTGATTTCTTTCTAAGTTGATTTTTCATCATGATCCCAATAAAAATACAGATTATTTTAAACCAGAGAGGTGATTCTGAAGTTTGTGTAGAAAAACACATAAGACAGAATAACCACAAAAACTCCAAAAAGAAAAGCAACTTAGATGGAATTAATCCTACCAAATATTAAACCAATTAAAATGTTGTGGTCCAGATATGTGAATAGACCAGTGAAACAGAACGGAAAGTCTAAAAACAGGCCCACATACGTGCAGGAATTCGGTTTGTAATAAAGATGGCATGTTAAAGTGGGAAAAAGTTGAATATATTTAATAAATAGTGTTGGAAAAGTGGGTAGACAACTGGAAATTTTTTTAAAAGTCAGATCTATTCCTCATACCACAATCCAGGATAAATTACAAATGTATCAAATATTTTAAATAAAATTTAAGAACCAGAAGAAAACAAAGGAGAATTATTTTATAAGCTCAGATTTGAGTTGGCCTTTTCATTATGATCCAAAATATGAAAAGTTCCTAAAGTCAGTACAAAAAGGCCAACAACACAATAAAAAATAAGCAGAATACATGAGCAAGAAGTCAGTAGAAGAAAAAAAGTCAGTAAAAGGAAATAAAAATGGCTTAAATATATGAAAAATTCCCCAACTTCACTCTCATAACAAAATCAGTGTAAATTTAGAATAACAAGAATACTATTTAACCTATAAGATTAGCAAAAATTCCAAAGCTTAATTAAACATATGCTAACAAGTCTGTGGAAAAATACACTATTGCACATTGGCGATAAGACTGTAACTTGGAGGGTAATTTGACAGTAACTATCAAAATTATCAATGAAAGTACCATTTTACACAGCAATTCACTTCTAAGAATTTATCCTGAAGCTATAAAGCTCATGCTGACATTTGTACAAAAATGAAATATATGCAGTATTGTTCGCTGCAGCCTTGTTGTAATGGCAGAAGACTGAAAATAATATGACTATCCATTAAATGGTTAAATATATAATGGTACTTCCATGGAATGGAATACTTTGCAGCTGTGAAGAAGAATCAGGAAGTTCTTTGAAATTATCTCTATGACATATTGTTAAATGAAAAAAACAAGGTCAAGACCACTTACTGAAGGACAATAAAATTTAATTAAAAAAAAAAGAATGTAGGGAAAATATATATTCATGGATCCTTGCAGATCATTGTTAGTAAGGATATGTAAGAAATTAACAAGAGTGATTACCTAATGGGAATAATAAAGGAAACTAGGCAGATGGGAGACAGGGCTGGCAGAGAAACTCTTTACTAAATATCTTCTTATACATTTTTAAATTCCTGAACAATGTAAATTTAATATTACCAAAAATAATGACTTTCTAAAATTTAAAATGCGGTGTCAAAAGTGCCTACATTTCACTACGGAGCCATTATTTATAGGGAATATGCTTTGGATTGCAGCCAACCATGTGTATTTGCAAGACCGTTGATTAAATTTAGGGATTCAGCAGTCCCAGAACAAAACTACATTAATTATCCTGGCCCCTGCTGAGGCCAAACCCAGAGACTTGGCCTCATTAACAAAGTGCTCTAATACCTTAGTTAACTGGTCCTAAGTGACTGCTAGTGCTCCTAGTGGAAGGCATTATTCTCCTATCCTATTAGTATAGTATTATATTATTTTCTACACTTTTAGAAAATGCAATGGTATTTTGTAATAAATTCTATACATAATCATTTTCCCCAAACATCTGTATCAGCCCAACTTCATCCAATAATGAATTGTTATAGTTTTAAAAACAAAGGCATATACACAACAAAAATAGAAAGCATATCTGTACAACCATTGACAAATTAGTCAAATAGTCAAAAATCTCTGATTATGAAGGAATGTTTAAATAGTTATCATACTCTAACTGTGAATGTCTTTATATAAATATTTTTATGATGAAATCAGCTACATTTTCAAAACAGTTTAAATTTATATAAATATTAAGGATATAGAGCTCAGGATAACTCATATTCACATACACCAAGTTCTTTCATACTCATCACCATGTGGTCTTATTAGGAAGATATGACAATTGGCATTTTAAAAAGTAACAGCTTAAGCATTCTTGTTAACGTAGCAATTTAAATGTCATATCACTGTAATTCTGGAGACTGGCAATGAGAAGAATCTTTAAATATGCCATATTTTTTGAAGATATGAGATGATTATAAATTAAAATGCAACTTTCACATGCATAGTGAAAGTTAAACACATTCCACATGGAGCCATGCCAACTCTAAAATGTTGCTTGCAAAGAATAAGACCACTATCTTAGTCGTGATGCTGTAGTTTATCAGTCACAGAAAAACAAACTTTAGATGGGATCCAAGACAGAGCCACACTGCACACTGCTGCTCCACAGCAAACCGTGTGTGCAGCTTGGTTCTGTTTGTCACCAGGTTTAATCCACTCCTTCAAACAGTGGTCATGCCTTCTTTTGAAATGTTCAAAAAGCAGCTCAAGGAACTAAAGTTCCACCTTTTTTAGCCTATCGTGTCAGAAAGTACATATAAAGAGCTTATGAAATCAGTTTTAGACAAGGTATGAAGAAAAATACACAGTTTAAGTAGAAAAACAGCTCATTTTAAATAGAGTAGCTAAAACTAGAATTCTCATTGCTCCATAGTTGCTATTTACTTCATTTTTCTGAACGCTATAACTGATGGTCCATCTTCATGTGAGCAGATTAATATTTTTTAAAAAGTGTTAGTCACAGTTATGACTGTACTTTTTCAATCCTTCATTTACATATTGGCATGTCTGTCTGACTCACACAAAAATATCCAAAAATATATGCAGCCTTACTCATAAGAACTTAAAATTAATCCATGGCATGAACATTGAAAAATGATATTTATGACACAAAAGACCGACTTAATACTAAACAAAGAGAACATAAGGCCAGTTTGATATCTCTCGTGTTTCTGCTCGAGTATACACATAAAATGTACATAAGGCATGTGCCTCTGCCCTAACACGTTTGTGTAATATTGTATAAAACGTGATGAAAAAAAAAAAATTATAAATATGATTTTAGCTTTATGATTTGAAGCATATTCTACTAGTTCCTATTAAAAATGTTCCACTGTGTTTTTCAGAGTGATTTTTTAGGAAGGAAACAATGATTTGATTAAGACATATTCTGTACTGTTAAAAGCTTTAGTAAAACATATTTCTTTGTTATTTATGTGGCAATTTCTTTAGAAAAAGGTTCTCAAAGTAACTATATAGCAGAGCAAGATTCATACCATTCCTTCTTTATTAAGCATGGGAAAAAAGGCAATAGGTGACAATGAAATACATCCCCTCTAACTGGCTGAACATTCATGTCTCAAACGGTGAAGTGTTTATTCTCAGGGAGAATTTCATCTGTAGCTAGTAGAACACTATATGTTTTCTACTCAATACTACTGTTAATGTATGTAGTGGGACAAGAAAGGTCAAGTCCAGTTACCTAGAATCATACATTTCCAAATGTGTGACCGTGTAGGTTGATGAAGAGAATTTGATTACTCCTTTTTGCACACACTCCAAATTTTAACAAGTAAAACTAAGAGAAGATGCTGCTTTAAAGGAATCCAGTCACAATGAAGGGATGGAGAGGACTGCGAGAGAAAGTCTTTTAGAAAAAAGAACTATCTCACTTCTAGATTATAGACTATGTCATAACTACTGAAGAAAAATTAGGGGAAAATCCTTTATGTGATTAAGCTATGCTTGACGAATGGACACAGTAGCAGAGACATTTTCCAGGTTCCAAATATAGAAATATACTTTTCTTCTCCTCAAAATTAGGTTCTTCTGCTGAAGCCAACCCCACTCGACCTAGCCACAATTCAATGCTGCTAAGAGCTTCTCGGAAAGTTTCCTGAACATTTCACCTTTGTTCTCAGTGGTTCTCAGCCCTGGTTGCACATTAAGATTTTAATGGGGTATATTTTTAAATCCCAATGCCCAGACCAATTAAATCAGAATCTCTGGGAATGGGACCCAGACATGAGTCATTTTTAAAGCTCCTCAGGTGATTCCAGTGTGTAGCCCAGGCTGAGAAATGCAGCCTTAAGCAGACTCTCCTAGCGTTGCAAGTCACAGAGACATTTTCACTTCTTAAAGGAATAAGGTGGGACTTCAGGAGAGTTCTGCTACTAACGCAAACGAAGTTTAATTTAAGCTCTGCCCAAATATGAAGACTTCCCTTTAGCCAAACACCATAGGACTGTGATTTCTATAGTCCCTACAAGGTGTCCCTTTTCCATAGGAAAATGGTAACTGCTCTACAGGAGTGCATTTAGCTGCATCAGCATCCCTTGGAGGCTTGTTAGAAAACAGACTGCGTGGCCCCACCTCCAGAGCTTCTAATCAGTGAGTTGGGGGTAAACTGGAAAATTTGCATTCCTAACAAGGTCCGTGGTGATGCTAATGATCCAAAGTTAATTCGTAATAGCTGAGGAGTCATCCTTGGTCTCTGGCACCACAGAGCTAACCAAGTCGACAACTGCCCAAGGCAGTGGAGTTTCTTAGAAATGGTTTACAGAGTGAATGGGGACTAATCATAGAGAAAGCACTACAGCATGATTTCCTGTACTTCTAGCTGAAAGCAGGACAAAAATGAATGGCTATGTGATTTTCTCAGAGAAAATATCCAAGTTCTCTTTAAGATGAACTTTGAGTTCTCAACATATTTGATTTTGTCCAGCCTCTGAAAGCTTTGCTATTGTGTCATGCTTACAAGGGGCCCCAATTAGGGCTCATTTATTAACATTCACATGCCAAAAAATATAATTAACTAAATTATTCCAGCTGAGGGTGTAGTTTGTCAAATGCATCAGTGATTCATGTACAGATCCAAAAGGGCAGCTTACTTGCCCTCTGACCATCCACACCATAATATTTAATCCTAATTGGAGCAGCACCATTTAAAAAAACAAACGTCCCTCTCTTATTTTTGATGCCACGCCTCTCTGAAGTTCCTCAGAGAGCTATCAGTCACTCATAATGATATAGAAACTCTTCACGTTTAGTCCTCTCCAGGGCACACACAGCTGACATATTTACTCACCTCAGGTAGCAAAAGCCATCTGAGGCAACCAGTTCTTCTGCAAGTCCTGCTGAATACCTAATATACTCGCAACACTATTTTTTTTTTTTTTGCAAAATCCTGGATGCAAGGACTGAACATGCTTTAAAAAAGGAGAAGAAATAAACTCTCATACTCTCTCACAAGTTAAAAAAAATAATAAAGTTAGACTACTTCAAAGCTGAAAAAAATCCATCAAAACTAATATCCAATGCCACTTTTTAGAATAAAGGGGGAGGCAGCTTCAACACATGATGTAATTTTTTTATGTCTTACTAACAATTTTCGTTCATTTAAGTAACAGACACAAATATTCTAAGGCTGCTTGTCATCTCAGAAGAGCTCTACAATGATTTTAAGGTCTCAAAAAAATAAATAAACAGCTAAATTATCCTTTATGAGGTCCTATGAAGTTTATTTTGAACTGCGATTAAGGCACAGTATAATTGACAAAGATCAGTGCTAAAAATCAAGGGACCTTAATGCTAGTATTTAGTCTACCGTTATCATATAGCAAGGTTAAAAGAATATTAAATGGCAGTTCTCTAATCTTCGCCACTACCACTGTAAAAGAGAATAATACATCTTATTTCACAAGATAGGTGGAGCTCAGTAGGACATGTGAACACATTTGAAAATGGACAGTGTGTGTTCCTTGGTTCCACCTGGACAAAATAGCTTACCTTTAGGCCCCCTCAAACCAAGAGCACCAGGGGGGCCTTTAATGCCTGGGAGGCCACGAAGTCCCATCTGGCCTGGGAAACCATTTTCTCCAGGGGGTCCTGGGGGACCAGGGGGTCCAGGCCTTCCGGGAAGGCCAGAAGCTCCCGACTCTGGACGCTTGAGACTGGCAGCCATCTCAGCAAAATGTTCTAAAAGACAATAAACAAAACGACCCAGAAAAGTAAGAAATATGAAAGTGATTCAAATGAAAAGAGCAGTATGTCAAGTGCCTGTTTTCTAAATGTGCCATCAGAACTTCAAAATTGGTGGTGAGAAATGAATAAAGTTGGATCATTTTTCCATGGGCTCTCTGCCAAGACACTTCACTAGGGCTGTTTGTTCAGCTCTCCCTGGATATATCTGGCCCTGCTGTTTTGAGAAAATGGGATAGGGATAAAAACCTTGAAATGCAAGGCTTTGGTGCGAGTGTGTTCTAAATAAATGAGTGTGTCACATGAATCCTGACTTGTTATCTGGAAACCCAGAATGGGAAGAAAATGAGTGTCTTAACATAGGTAGAGGTGGATGTCCAGAAGCTTTTTAAAAGCCAAAGACATTGTCCAGAATTAGTATTGAGACACCATTTGAGACCTAGCCTCATATTTTTACTTCAAAGATACTAAGTAACCTGAAGAATCCTGAGAAGTCATGACTTCTTATGAATTCTTCTTCTCAAATTTTTTTCCATGCTTGGAACAGACAACAGACATTTTAAAAAACCTGCTTCTTGGGAAGGGTCATAGTCTGTCTTAAAAATTAATAAGTGTGGGCTTTTTCAGGAACCATTAAATAGATTAAGAATCATCCCCTAAAACCATGGAGAATGAGAAAATTTTTCCATTAAAATACTCTACGGGAAATATTCTAGTGTAATGTTGTTTAAAGCTTTAGGGTGTGAAAGAGTATATGAATTGGAAACACAATTCTAACCAGCATTTTAAAATTGTTTCAATGCAAGTATTCTAAGTTCATCTTATATAAGTAGGAGCATAAAATCACAATTTTCTAGACATGTGAAGTTTAAAATTGAAATATCCTTTTAAGATAAAATATCTGCAATGAAGGGACATATTGGTTTTCAAATATAGAGATGACAGTTTCATTCAGAAAATTCTACAAGTCTGCAACACAAATTAGACTATCTCATGAGCATACGAAGAAGAGAATTTCTTTTCTGACAGAATTGGTTCCAACCAGAATGTGATAATGACCTGGTAGAAGGCCCCAGTGTTATGGGACCTCTTCAGTTACAGAGTATTTTTGCACATCTTCATTTTCAGTGTGGTTCCAGAACTAGACCAATTCTGAAACAGCTATAACAAATAGAAATCTTTATAGCTACAGATAAGTTTAAAGGTTAACAAATATGAAAATAAATCACCATTTTGGTAAAATACTGGTTATTGATTTTCTACATAGATGGTACATGAGTAGTCATAATGTCCTTATGCTTCTCATGGGCATAGAGTCTCTCAATCACTTCTCATAGAATCTACAGAGAGAGCAGTTTCCGGCTGGGTACTCACTAGGTGGCAGGGCGTTGAAGAGGAGAAAGGTGCTTGTGAATTGTTCTGAAGGAAAAAAAAGTGTGCGTGTGTGTGTGTGTGTGCGCGCGCGCTTTCTCATAAATTAACACCCTTGGCAAAAAAAAAAAAGTCCAAGCTAATCTAGGAAGGTAATATTTTCCTTTTTCTTTGAAGCTATAAGCGATTGTGATGGCTATAAATTAGATAAAACAGAAGTAACATTAATATTATTCAAAATTTGCCTCCTTTAAAGCACACAAAAAGTCAAGCCGTTACAATTTATTTACCTTGCATGACTCTCATGCAAACCTGCTTAATGTGCTGATCTGTTGGTGCTCTACCCTGGGACCAAAAAGAAAAAAGACAGGTTATACACAGAACCTACACAGTTAAATGGTAAACGGACAGACTTGGCAAGAAACCAGGTGGCTGGATTTACAACAGGAGACCTTGCCTGCACTGCTACAAAGCTGACGTCTGGTCTAGCCTGGCTGCCCCACCCCTTATGCTGTGAGATGGAAGGAAAGAGGGAAACCATGGGGACTGCCCACCACTCACTGGAGGGCCTTGGATACCAGGCAGGCCAGTGGCACCCTGTTCTCCCTGCACGCCTCGTGGTCCAGGTGGTCCTCTTGGTCCGTCCATTCCAGGAAGCCCCCGACTTCCTTCAGGCCCCCTCAAGCCAGGCTCCCCAGGGTTACCCACCTAGAACAAAATGGCACACTATCGAACCAGGACTAAACAGAAGTAATGTGTCTACTTAATATTAATGCAATATAAATACACAAAATTTGAGGTTTACTACATTTTATTTCCTAAGAGGTATTTGTTTACAGGTTACACATCCTCAACAAAAAGACACATAATACTGCCCAACAACTCACCTCTTAGGTGCAACTAAACTTTTAAAGAATCTTTCTTTTTGGTAAAAAATATTTTCAAAATGTTAATTGAAATAATAAATTTTTAAAAACACATTCTTCATACTTTAAGCTATTTCCTAAGAGCGAGTTAGTTTTCAATAAGGCTTGTTAACTTTTTCTGACCACAAAAAGGCCACTGAGTGTTTACAAGACATGTTACTTTGTATATCATTAATACAGAAAGCATAAAGTAAAGATATTTCAAGAACATAAGTTATTTAGCTTTTATAACATTCTTTGGAGAATTTAAAGATGTCAGATGTACCTAGGAACTAAATTAATACATTTAAAATGCCACATTTAAAATGTTGCACTTAAAATCAATACATTTAAAATACTCGAACAAAAAGAGTAAGTCCACAATTTAAGTATTGAGGAAGTTAAAAATGTAAATATTAAAAAGTTAGAAATAAACCAACTATTTCATTAGCATAAGAGCATAGATTTTCTTTCTGAAAGCACACCACTAACAACATTTAAAAGAATCCTTGTGTACAATAACTGCTTAAAAAAACAAAGATTAAATTAATTCACTTTTTATTAAACTACCTCTGGTGGAATTTGTGGCATAGTAGTTGCAATGTACTGTTGTTTATAGAATAAGAATGAGAAGATAAAAGAACACGAGACAGCAAGGGAATGCTAGTGTCGAAGATATGAATGTTCATAAAGCAATTTAATCCTGCTTCTTTTTCATGTGCATCATTTATCTAGAAAGAGCTAACTTTCAAACATTCAAATGTTTTAAACTGAAGGGAAGAAGGCGATGAAGCAATGCTTTCACTAGACACATCTAAAGAAAGCTCAGCAAATGTGCTTTTTCAATCCCTTTATGCAAAAAAAAAAAAAAATCGACATTCATCTAAGTCAACCTGTCAAAATTGCTCCTATAGAGAAGTTATGGCTTAAAAGACTTCCTGAAAGAGCGTCAACTGGGAGAGCTAAGGATGTGCTGCAGAAGGCTGGGGAATTGTCAGGTGACTAGAGTGCAAAGCTTTAAAAGCTTCTAAAACAACTCAGAGGAGAAGCCAAAATGAATTCAGAAATACACTAAAGAACAGACAGAAAACAAAGGAGACCAAATCAGAGTGGATTATCAGGCTGGCAATGTCTGAAATATTGCTAGAACAAGGGACAAGAAATTTTTGATCAAGTGATCAAGGAACAACATGACGAGGAGAACATGAAGACCCTGGATCTTTGGGGAAATTTTTCTCAGTTGAGGCACAGTATACTGAAGTAGAAATGCACTGCATCTACTTATCAAGTCTGTCTATGCTGAAATCACTGAGGACAGTGAAAGTCTTCCCGTTGGTAACTATTTCCCTTGATTCTGGGACAGTACACTTCGGTATTTCATCGGTATTACCTGGGTCATGTCAGAAAAGACAGGGGTAGGAAGGTAGGCGATAAGTCAAGAGCTAATTCATAGTATTATATCCCAATTTAAAGGAAATAGACTTATTTTGAGTGCTGCACTGTTCATTCATTTTTTTTCTTTTATAGATTGAATGCTTACCATTGAACATTACTATTTCAAGACCGTGAAGTAGCATTTTTGTTGCCAAATTCTATCAAGATTTACTCTACATTTTTCTCAATCCTAAACGGTTTCTGTAAAGTATTCCTAGGCATAAAGATGTTACTTGAAGCTTGAGACTGTGACATGGTGTTTAGAGATGGTATTTAAGTAGATAAGTTAATACAAGTCAATAAGTTCCACCTTAGTGGTATGTAAAGAGCCCAGGGCTGGGTACTATAACTAAATCTGGTGAGGCCTCCTGGAGAAAGTGGAGCTGAAGATGAAGCTAAATGATTGAATAGGAGGTAGCTATTTTAAGGAAAGAGAAAGGCTGCACCAGGTTAAGAGAATAACAGGAGACATTACACAGCATGCCATGTAAAAAGAACTGCAAACAGATGAAGTTCCAGACACGTGAGAAGATGAGGTTGGCAAGGCAGAGAATACTTCATTGAAAGCTATGTATATCGTGCTTAGAGTCTAATTTTATTCCATAAAATGCTATTCTTGAAGGATTTAAAGCAGAGAAAGGATAAATAGTGGGTTTTATCTTTTTATCCAGATTACCTTGGATGCTGTGAGGATAACATGTTGGACAGGGACAGAGAGGAGTAGGGGAGATTCCAGAAATAGGAAAGATTAACTGGAAGATGGTGATTAGTGACATTTGAGATTGAGATCTGAACTTCATTTTTTCTCCTTTATACTAAGTTTCTCATTTCATCAAATGTACATTCCTTTCAAATTGAAATCATCCCGGGCTTGCAACTAATTGGTTCTATAATTCTAAATTCATCTAATCTCTAAAGACGTCAATTTAGTCTCTGCAAAATGACAAATTGAATGAGATAACCATTTTCTAGCTCTAATAATTCTCTATTTTCTTATGCATTACACTTCTATATTACTCTCCCAAACAGAGCACACAGGAGATTAAGAAAATTACAGAAATATTTGCCAACAAATTGTACAACTGCCAGCAAAACTCAATTATACTTTCATCACCACAAAGCACAAGTCAGTTCTTTAAAAATGACCCATTTGTGGAAGAAATTGCCACATTATATACTCATTGAGTCACTTATACTATGAAAAAAAAAATCCCTTTAGAATGTTTAGTTCAACAAGCAGATCCATTTACACTATTGTGTGTTTTTTTCTTTGGATTAATCCATTGCTTAAAAAATAAATTTAGACATTCATTTCCTTGAAGGTAAGTCCTTTAAGAATTGAATTATACAGAATGATTTCATAAAGCAGAACACTGAATTTTCTGCAACTTTATTGATATTTTTACTTTTTTATACCATTACTGTTCATTATACTTACAGTTCCCTTTTGGCCAGGTAATCCTATATCTCCCTAAATCAATAAAACAAAATTATGTTAGAACAATGTATTCACCTTTGATAGTTTCCTAGAAACATGTAACATGTTATGTGCTGCTGAAATCTATAGAAAACTGTGAACAGATGAAACAAAACCATAACACCACAGAAAACATTAGACTCAAAATCTGGATTCTAGTCCCTATTTTGCTACTTAACTTTACGATCCTATGTAAGCTGTATAAGCTTCCAGCAGTTCACTAACTTATCTGTGAAACAGCAGGGTTGAATCAGAGCTCTCCAAGACTCTATCCAGATCTAAAGTACTGAGCATCGAGAATTAACATGTGTAAGTCGAAAGATATTAAACTAGCATTCTGTTATTAAACATAATAGACATTTAAACCTGATGACTTTATTTTTGAAACTCTAAAAATATTTTGAAACTCTAAAAATATTTTTAAGATCTTCCCAAAGTCTATCAAGCCAAATATTCATGCTTTTATGCTTAAAAAAAAAAAAACCTTGAAAATCTCCCACCACTAATTCTAGATATGAATTCAGCTCAAGTTTAGCACATCAATTCATTTCCACTACAAAACAGAATGATTTAAAACATCCTCTTAGCCCATCAAATAAACAATTTTAACAAAAAAATATGATTAAAATGATTCTTTTTGGAATTAAATAGGAAGATTTGCCTAATTCGGATGTTATACTAACTCTAAATCCTGAAAATCTGAATAAAATAACATCATCAGAATTTTTTCCTGCACTAAAAGTTCTCTGAAACTAATTTAGGAGAAATCTATTACACTTCCCCCACCCCAAAGGACCAAATATAAGTTTCCACATTAGGTCATGTTAGATTATGCAAACCATAATGATGAGCCAGCAGATCTAGTAGTCCTGGCAGTAAAGATAATTTGTTCTTGTTCTTATTGTCTTCCTTGAGATTTAGCAGCAGCATTCTCTGGAGATGGAGGTTACTTCCTTGGAGGGTTTTAGATTAGAGAGATTGCCTATGGTCACACTTGTAAGCCACAGCTAACTATATTAAAACTGATTTTGTTTCCAGGATGGGCACTAGATATTCTATAGTCATATAAGAATCACCATAAATGTCTAGATGTAAAGCCACAGAGAATTCACCAGCTCTAAGGGAATATTTTGTTCCCCAAAAGTTTAAGGCTAGGTCTGTCACTTTGGGGATGTTTCCTCTTTGCTTTACTTGATCTTGGCTGCAGTCTTGGAGAGTCATTTGTTAGCTCATATAAGAAACATCTTAACCTTTAAAGAAGGCAGCAAAGATAACATTGTAAGAGAAAAGAAAAAATATATATGTTCTAATACAGTTTGAAATAAGTAAATCTACATCATTAACCAGGAAAAACAGTGTCTTACAAGTTCACCCCTTTCTCCTGCTTCACCTTCTTCACCAGAGGCACCCTAAAAATTAATATTAAAAGTCACATTTTTAACATCATAGCCCTTGGCTCAGTTTTATTTATTTATTTTTTTATTAAATGTATTGAGGTGACATTGGTTAATAAAATTATATAGGTTTCAAGTAATACGTTATATGTACATTGCATTGTAATTGACAGTTCAGAAATAAACCCCCATATACATGGGCAAATAATCTTTAACAAAGGAGCCAAAAATATACAATAAAGGAAAGCCTTGGCTCAATTTTCAGCGGTCAACATTGATAAGCATTCATAAGTGCCCACAGTGCTCCCAGGATTATGCAGATATACAAAATGCTCTCAGTGGCTTTCCAATCTAGCTGTCAGTGGCTAGCCCAAATCCAAAAATGGCCTAGAGAAAAGCCAGAAGGTGAGGCTGAGTTTCTGCTAAAGGTAGGATTACTGACTGTATCCACAATTTTATAATAGGTAATCTTTGGAAACGGGCTCTTACAGTATAAAAAGAAATCCAAAGAAAGGACTGACCCTAATTCATATGCATACTTTATTTGCTAAGGTCTTGATAAAGAAAAACTTAAAATATTACGATACGTCTGTGGAAGCCTTCATCAGAGTAAACCAGTTTGGTGAATGAGGGAGTCAGGCTCACCCTTTTCAAAAGAAAAACAATGTGTAGTTCTGGAGGCAGAGCCGTCATTAGCCATTAGCTCCAGTTTATTAAAACAGTAGATAAGGCTACAGACAAAAATAAGCTCCAGGTTTCATTCAATATGAAGCACATTAAGAAAAATGTACTAGCCTCCAACGTTTTAATCACACCTATAAACCAGCTGGTGCTCCCTGCTGGTGAAGCACATTAATGCACATTAAATACTGCATTTCATACTAGTCAAATAAGACCTACCTGTTCACCTTTTGGACCAGATTCACCGACTATACCCTGTAATTAATAAAATATAATAATCTTTCAGTATTTTAAGATTTTTATCTATATAATTTCAAATAAACCAAACTCCTTTATTGGACCGGTAGGTAAGCACAAACACAAATAATGTGACAGAAGAGAATATCCCCCTCTCCTCACCACCTAACAAGAGTCAGGTAGGACCTGGAGAAACTGACAATTGTTCAACTCGAGGTATTGGACAACCTGGGCATTCTTTGATCACATCCTGTCAAAATCAACTAATAGGAATGTAAATTTAGAACTAAATAGAAAGTGTGATTACACTGATTTTGTTTTCACTTTCTCAGCTTTTTTTCTCCTGATAAATTATCATATTAATAGCTTTTTTAAAAAAATCTTAATCTCAGCTTCCAGTAATTTCAAATACTTTTGTTGATAGCTTTTTCTAATATATTTTAGAAAGTTTAGAATTTTCTAAAAGAAAGGCCAAAAAGAAAGTTGATTTAACAAAATAGTATAAATCCCTGCCAAATAAGGGACTTTCTGGAGGGCTAGGTTTCTTACCCTGTCACCTTTCATTCCAGGAAGTCCAGGGGGGCCAGGCAAGCCAGGGAGGCCAGGGCTACCAAGAGAACCCTGAAAAGCAAACACAAACTTCCCAGAATCACTATTTCTGCAACAATGAAAGCATACAAGCCAGACAAGCTTGGGTGTGTTGACTCCCATGTAAAATAAATGTACTGTGGTTGGTTTAACTCTGTTCCTGAAATTTGCGTCTCTCCTATATGCTTAGGAGACGAGAGACCAGTTCCCCCACCCCCTGTCCCGCCTCTGAGGTCCTCAATTCCCCAGTTTGCTCTCTTTTCCAACAGTGGGCTCTTTCAGTCAATCCCCTACAACAGTACTGCTTCTCTTGCTGTGTAAACAAGCACGGCTGGGGAAGTAAAAGGCAGCATTCACGCACAGTTCTCTCCAATTCCAAGAACATCCAGAGGCCAAATGTAGCACTTCATGCTTCTCCTGGTTTTAAAATGTATGCTATATGCCACGCTGATTAAAATACCCTCTGAGGATGTTTTAGATATAGTTTGAAATTACACATATACCTTTTCACATATTCACATAACAATCAAAATCAAGTACAGATGATTAAATTACCCGTTGTAGATTGTTCTTCTCTCCTTTTATTTTTAAAAACTTATTATGTTTTGTATGAAGCAAATAAACTGCTGGAGACTTAGAAACATTACTTACCAGTTTACCTGGTAGGCCTGGGGGTCCTACTGGTCCTATTTCTCCTCTACTGCCCTGGAAAAACACAAACATGATTGTCGACTGGATGGTTTGCCAAAATTCAAGTGATTAATTACTACGTCAATAAAAATAACATCCTACCAAGGTTATTGTTTAAATATAAGTCATCAAAGCATTCTCCCCATCTTTGACTAAAGGCAGAGATCTTTATGTAAAATACCTAAAGCCTCTTCTGTGTTCATCCTTCAGTGAACATCCTAATGCTGTTCACTGTGATTATAGACCATTAGATAGAAATATCAACTGATAGATCTGTATAAAATGGCAATCAGTAATTTTTAGCATCTAAATCACCATCTAACTTATGTTATGGTTATTTATGTACATGTTTTATCCCCTCATTTAGACTATGTGCTCTTGAAGTATAGGTGTGTTAATTCTGAATTCCATATAATGCCTAAAACACAGAGTAAACTTTCTGGGATATAGTGCATTTTAAAACAACATCTGGCAAATAATCTTGAACCTCAAAAGAGTGAAAAAAGAGACACAGGACCGAGATGTTTGCCTTCCAACCGCTACTGGAACTTTGAAAAGACATGGATAGTAGAAATGTATAGAGTTTCTGAAATAAAAAATTTTTTGTTCTCATTCTTGTTTTAAATATGTCTTTAAAAAAGTAAATAACTTTAGAAAGCATAATTTATAATGAAGATACATCAACATCAACACTCTAATTTCATTTTTTGAACCAATTTCAATTTTTTATTTGAAACTTTAAGCCCTCTGAGGAGACACGTGAACTCTTCGATTTCTTTCCCCTAGAACTTCATACAGTTTTATGCAATCTGATAAAAGCTTGATTTATTTCTAGTACATGTTCAACTAAGCTGAACACTAGGTTAAAACATAAACAATCACATTTCCTGGATAGTGTTATAAAAATGAAAGTAGTCTTTTGGGTCTGTTTTTCTTTAAAATGACAACTTCGTATTAATGTTTAATATTTATAAATGCTTCTGATAAGATTATCTTGATCTGACTCATATGCTATTCATTGATCTATAACATGTCAAGACTCATAAACATTCTGAGTTTTCAATTTCTCTAAAGGATTGAGAAATGTTTGCCAAATTGCAAGTCGCTAACTATGAGGTACAATATCGTGGTGTTCATTTCATATGACTTATAGGTGATTTAATTTAAATGCTCTTAAATACTTTTAAAATTTTTTATATAAGCAGCCTATCTAGTATATGAGTTTGGATGATACATTGGTCCTTAACCTTGTGAGCAGCTTGGAAGCCAGAGGCAGTGCCCTAATGAGGATAGATGCTGGAAAGATATAAGTCTAAATGAAAACCAGCCACTCTGATAGATTCTTCCATCCATCTATAAATATAAACACTGGGTTCAACCCCATTAATTTAGCCAGCACTTCAAAGTTCAAGACAGATTTTTTGCAGTGTATCTGCTCTTTTGGCATTTTCAAAGAATTTCAGAACTGTATCATGAGTGAGATCCTAAATGTCATTGAGCTAACATGACTTCAATTCACAGAACAGTTAATAGTCATTGGTGGGGAAAATAATTAATCATATCAGAAAGGGGAAGCTCAGTTCTTGACACAACTGCAAGTATTCACTTCTAAATAAATGAACCATGATGCCATTTTATCCAAAATAAAGATGATTAATGGAGTACTTTTTTTTCTCTTCCATAAACAAAAGGGCTAAATGAAAATAAAGGATTATACAGCCTTTCACTTATATTTGGAGAGATTAATTATCTTTCCAGTCAAAGACAACAATTTTCTCTGCCAGAATCTTATTTTCTCTGTCTTTCATGAGCTCTTATTATTTAATTTATAAGTATTTTCCAACCACTGGCAGGCCCTGGGTCATCCATATGAATGGCTCAGAACCCCAGTACAGACGGCCCACTCTGCCGAACTTGTATACCCAGGAGAGCCCAACACACATAAGACTAGGGGAAGGATTGATGAAATTATAGACATTTACTCTTCTGTTACTGCACAAATAGATGGCATGTGGTTTCTCATTTTTATTTCATTCCATTCTATAAATCCTTGGCCATTCTAAACAGGTATTTCTACATAAATCATGTCACTATTTAAAAAAAAAAAAAGGTAATGTTTATTTTCACAACAATTACCAAACAGCTATGAACAAAGTGTTGGGGCAAGGTTTCCTGATGGCCATTTTTATAATTTCTATGCATTTTTAAAACATGCATAATCTTTCTCTAAGTTCTGGACTTTCCCCTGTAACTAAGATGAACATGAGTAATCAATATATAAATAGTAATCTCTAAAAACGTAGATTAAACTAAACAAATTCTTCAAAGAGCAATTAATCATGAGCTGGTAACCACAAGTGTGCTAAAATAAATGATAAACCTCTTTTTTCAACAGTTGTGGTGATAACCATATTCTCAGTTGTGGACAAGGGAGACTGTAAGGAAATGGCTATTCTGCCCAGTGGTTAATATTTACAAGCCCCATGACAATAAGAGCTATGACTTTTAACAAGAGAACTGGAAGGAAACCAGAATAAAGGCAAAAATCCTACTATAAATGTGAAGACTATAATAAAAGTTTCTAATTTTTTCCTGGATGCTCGGTGCCACCACATATATTTCTAACATGTTCAGAATATCTGCCAATTCATCCCTATTTGAGAATCTAATCAAGATTTTTTTTTAATTAAAAAAAAAAAGACACATCCTCTACCAGTGATTCCCAACTCTGGTATGCATCAGAATTCCCTGAGCAGTTTTTTAGAAATATATTTCACTGGATGCTTCCACCACTCCATCTCCCCATTCCTCTTCTGTATTCCACCCTTCTCCCCCAGATTCTGATTCTGTAGGTTTGTGAATCTGTTTGGGCTTATGTTCTATTTGTTTGCCTTCACCAGCTTTACTTAGACTTTTGTTAAATGCTCACTATGAAAGCTCCATAAATATTAAAATTTTAAATTTGCTAAATATGTTTTATACCATTAGAATTTGGCAAGCTAACTTCGAATAAAAACCATCCCATGGAGCCTGGACTTGAGCTGTTAAAGCATTTGAAGGAGATACAGATGTTGAGCTCCATTGTCAGGTCTAAAAACCTGGCTCTGCCATGCATCAGCTGACTCTGGGCATGCAACTTAACCTCTCTGTGCCTCGGTTTCTTTATCTGTAAAGTGGGAATTAAAAACAGTACCAATCTCATAGGGTCTTTGAGAGGGTTAACTAGCACTTATAATAGTGTCTGGCTCATGGTAAGCATAAAGAAGTGTGAGTTATTATTTTTATATAAAGCACTTATAATAGTGTCTGGCTCATGGTAAGCATATAGAAGTGTGAGTTATTATTTTTATATAAAGTTTTATCCAAGGACTAAAGAAATCAGTGAAAATTATATTTTTAAATCAAATGTTTAATTACATTGTTCTTTGCCTTTCAACTCTCCCATGTCTCTTTAAAAGCACAAGTTGTATGAATATACAATGGGTAAAGACGGTCTATTCAATAAACAGTGTTGGGATAATTGGACAGACACATGCAAAAAAAAGAAACTGAACGATCTTCTTACACCATATACAAGAATAGACTCAAAATGGATTAAAGACTTAAATGTAAGACCCGAAACCATAAAATTTCTGGAAAAAAAACATAAGCAGTGATCTCTCTGATATTGCTACTAGTAATTTATTTTCAGACATATCTCCTCAGGCAAGGGAAACAAAAGAAAAATAAACAAATGGGAATACATAAAACTAAAAAGCTTTTGCACAGCAAAGGAAACCATCAACAAAACAAAAAGACAACTGACTGATTGGGAGAAGATATTCGTTTATGATACATTTAATAAGAGGTTAATATCTAAAATATATAAAGAACTCATACAACTCAACAACAAAAAAACAAATACTCTATTTAAAAAATGGGCAGAAGACCTAAACAGATATTTCTCCAAAGAGGAAATACAGATGGTCAATAGACATATGAAAAGATGCTCAAGGTCACTAATCATCAGAGAAATGCAAATTAAAACCACAAGAAATATCACCTCACATCTGTCAGAATGGCTATCAGCAAATCAAAGAACAAGTGTTGGCGAGGATGTGAAGAAAAGGGAACCCTCATACACTGTTGGTGGGATTGCAAATTGGTACAGCCACTGTGGAAAATAGTCTGGAGGCTTCTCGAAAAATTAAAAATGGATATATATTTTGATCCAGCAATTATATTTCTGAGTATTTATCCAAAGAAAACCAAAACAATAATTTGTAAAGATCTATGCACCCCTATGTTCATGGCAGCACAATTTACAATAGCCAAGATAGGGAAGCAACCTAAATGTCCATCAACAGATGATTGGATAAAGAAATTATGGTTCATGTATACAATGGAATATTACTCAGCCGTTAAAAAAAGTGAAATCCTACCATTTGCAATGACACAGATGGATCTAGTGGTTATTATGCTGAGTGAAATAAGTCACAGAGAAAGAGAAACACCACATGATTTCACTTATATGTGGAATCTAAGGACCAGAAAGAACAAACTAATCAAAAAACAGACTTACAAATATAAAGGACAATATGGTGATGGCCAGATAAGAGGGGAGTTGGTTGCGGGGCTGGGAGAATGGGGTGAAGGGTTAAAGAAGAACAAATTAGTAGTTGATAGATGGTCATGGAATAGGGAGCACAGCATAGGGAATGTAGTCAGCAGTAATGTAATGGCTAAGTGGAGGGCCAGAGGAGAGAAAGAGCAATCAGGGATCATTTTATAAACTATACAAATGTCTAACCAATGTACTGTATGCTTGAAACTAATAATAAAATTAAATTTATAAGTAAGTAAGTAGATAGATAGATAGATAGATAGATAGATAGATAGATAGATAAAAGCACAAGTCATGCTTGGGAAGAACAAGTCCCCAGTCCTCATTTCTCTAGTTTCTGTCAAGACCACTGATCACCAGGAAGGCATCACCTTTATAAACAAGTACAGTAAGTCCTCACTGAACATCATCAATAGGTTTGGAGACTTTAAGTGAAATGATGGACATCGAACCAAATGTACCAAAGGCTAATTGATATGAACAAGAGTTAAGTTTCTACAGCATCTCATCAACATTATAATGAAATGACATGCAATGAAACAATATTATTCGAGGACCTGCTCTACTGGGAGCTATTTTGTAAAACTCATTTCAATAAATACAGGCAAATAGTTCTATTTGGAAATCTCCCTTTAAAAATGGAACTCTAAGATTTTTAAAATGCCACAGAAAAAAATCAATTTCATTATACTTATGTTGTCATATTTTCTTTACTCCCCCAAAAAATGGATTTTATTCCATTGTGGTTTTTGTATTTGCCTGATTACCCAAAATGCTAACTAGCCAAAGGATGAACATCATCCTTAGTGTCTCACCAGTTTTAGAAGTGATAAATTATAAATCACTTTACTTGGTCTGTATATACTAAGTGCCTCTCTCTGGAAGATCATATTAGTCCTATTACAATAATAATTTTTAGGTTTGCCACAATGATATTTTAAAAATCTATTCAATTTCACACCATTGTATAGTTTCTATTTATCTCTAGTATGTATTTAAATAGTCCCTCACACACAGAGATAGATCGAAATCTGTCTAAACTGTAACCATCACAGTCTCTTCACAAATTACTGACAGGAGTAACATGCCAGGGAGTTGGGGAGTAAGAAGACAGCTGAGATCACTCAACACACCATATGGGGACCTCTGTGTTTGAGGATGTTAGTGACAGGGTGGGGGACTTCAGAAAAAATGAGGGAGGCTGCTGTAACCCAGGAGCCACTTCATGGTATGACCAAATCAGAGGCCCCAGCCACTTACCTGCTCTAAACCAGGAGCCCCACGGACCCAGGTCTAAACTAACTGAAAAGTGACGGAGAAAGCCAGAAACATAATCCAAGTGGTGAAGATATGTGCTCACATGTAATCACTGGAGATGCCAAAAAACTCTAATATATTTCGCTGTGGCATTGGCAAAAGTTGTGGGACAATGGTGGGGAAAGGGTGAATACCACTTCATTTCAAAGATGTATTCCAATTAGCCTTGGTCCATTAGTAGGACACATTAGAAATATGTTTTTATTACTTCCACTCAGCTTCTCAATTTGAGATTTGCAAGAAAAATTAATCAAACTTGTGAGGGCTCATTGAAAATGTGTGAACTTATCTACAAAACTGAATTTAATGGTGTAGGATAAAAGAACAAATGTATCTTTCAGTAAGGAGATTTGATGTTGAAACTCTGCTCCAGAACTATAATGTTATAACATCTCATGACACTTTTCTGAAAAATTTATAGTAGCTGAGAAATCAATTATTACCAACATAAGCAGCATAGCAAGATTATACTTCCAACTCAATTCTTTTCAAGAAATATTTATTGAGCACCACCTTATAGCAGATCCTGAGTAAAGGGATGTAAGACAAAACAAGTGGATCAGATGTGCTCTGCCTTCCTACTGTTTCCACAGCATGGGGCAAAGAGAGGTTAAGGGTTATGGGGTTCAGAATAAGGACACTTCTATCTAGGTGATGGAGCATAATTAGAGATAATTTCGTTGTAGAATTAACATTTCAATTATATCTAAGAAGGCAAATGGGAAGCTGAGTCAGAGACGTGAAAAAGAAAGCCGTCAAATTGCAGGACACGACAAAAGAAAAAAGGTAGGCTGAAGAAGTGCAGAGAGTATTTGAGAATTAGCATGGAGTCCAGCTTGATTTGAACACAGAATTTGAGCAAGACAGAAATGGGAAGTGAAACTCAGGGATAAACAGACAGTTTAGGATTTTCCACTTTCTGTAATTGTCAGTGGAGATCCGTTGAAGATTTTTAAATGGAGAAATGATGATAGAAGCTGTACTGTGGGGAGACCAAAACAGCAGCGTGAGCAGACTGGGAGTATTACCATTCTCCAGGCCTTTTGAACTGTACTAGACGTTTTTGTTTGTTACCATGACTGTGAGAACATTACTGGAATTCTACGGTGGAGGTTACAGATGGCAGACACTCTGCAATGTGCAAGAGTCCTGAAGAACAAAAAAACTGTCCCAGCCATAATACCAAGAGACACTGGTGGAGGAAGGAAGGACTAGAGCTGGGACTAGAGCAAATCAGATGAGTGCAATAATACCAGCATCAGTGAATGATCGAAGCCAGGGTGGTACAAATAGGCTTCAAAAAGTCAATATATAAGAGACCTTGAAAAGGGGGCGATAGAAGCCACAGGTCCTACTGGAGATAAGAAATGTGATGGAGGAAGAATACCACAGCTTTGAGCCTCAGTGACAGGAACAATATGGACTCTTACAAAAACTCAAAAAGCAAATCCTGAATTAGGCTTCAAGCCTTACACAGGCATAAGTTCCTCTGATCTGCCTTCTATCTCATGAGAATGTTAATACACACACACACACACACACACACACACATACACACCCCACCTCATCTCCTTCTGCAGTTCTGCCTCTAGTTCATTACTTTATACATCCATAGCACTTACTAGTGATGGGCCAAGCCCTCTTTACCTTTTTTTGTTCAGTGAATGGTCTTGGCATACGGCAGGTGCTCCTTCAACTATAGTCAGTATTCTGCTCTATAAAGTGAACACTAGACATAATAGTCACCACTCTCAAAGTTCCAGGGCCTCTCTCCCCCACTGTTACATCTTTCTGGACCAGTCATATAGCATCTTCATTGTTTTAGAAATGTGATCTAGCAATAACCTCACTGCTTTGACAGTCAATTTAAAGAACGTATTCTAATTAGAAATTCACAGGCTTCAAACAAAAGAGAAGAAAAGGATAAGTGATGAGTGAGAGATCCAGGAGCATAATTAGGAGCAGAAGTTAGTTTCTTTGGCTATAGAAGAACTTCTGGAAACCACCTGATAGAGGTCAGTTGACAGACATCTGTGAGAAGTGAAAACACTTTCATGTCACAGGACACCTGGAATCCTTCACTTTTCTAAAGCATGAAAATCCTCATTCAGCATGCTCAAGAAATGCTTTTAAAGAAGTAAGTAATGATGACATTTGGAAATGCTTCTGTGTTCTCACCTGGCATTCTTTTTCTTTGCCAGCAGACTTTCAAAGAAATAGAACTTAGAAGGCCAGAGAGAATTTTTTAAAGTTAAATTTAAGTGCAAATGCGTAATTCCAGAATCAGTTTCTCTCTAAGGGTTCAACGGTATCTAGTGAGGAAACATACATTGCTATATTTGCTGCAAAATAGATATTTACAAACTCAACTAAAAGAAGTCTGGAAGTTTCTTAAAAGATTACAGGTAGATTTACCACACGACCCAGGAATTCCACTCTTGAATATGCACTCAAACTAAATGAAAAAATATGTCTACACAAAAACGTGGAGGAAAATGTTCATCACATCATTATTCATCACATCATTATTCATCATGGCCAAAAAGTGGAAACAACCCAAATGTCCATGAATGGATGAATAAATGAAGAAAATGTGGTATAGCCATACAATTGAATATTATTTGACAATAAAAATGAGTGAAGTACTGATACATGGTATAGCACAGATGAACTTTAAAACATTATGCTAAGTGAGAGAAGCCAATCATTTAAAAACACACATATTATATGATTCCATTTATATGAAATTTCAAAAATAGAAAAATCTAGAGACAGAAAGTGGTTTAGTTGTTGCCTAGGGCTGAGGGGACTAGGGGAAAGTCAAATGACTGCAAGTAAATATAGAGTTTCTTTTTTGGGTGATGAAAATGTTTTAAAATTGACTATGCCAATGGCTATACGATTCTGTAAATACACTAAAAATCAATTAACTAGATACTTTAAATGGATATAAATCATACAGTGTATGAATTATCTCTCAATAAAGTTTTTTTTTTGTCTCACTAAAATATTTCCTTTAACATGGTATGAGAGCAGAAAGGGTCATTTTGTTTTCTTTAAATACTTCATTTTCATTTCCACTTATTGAAAAACAAATATGTTGTATATCTAAATAGATTTCCCATTTCATTGTCTATCTGGACTACCACATGCTCAAACATCAGAAGGTATTCATGGATGAATGAATGAATGAATGAATGAATGAATGAATGAACGAACGGATGGAGGAGTCCCCACAAAGCCCTAAGAAGGCACTTTGGGAAGGTGCTACAGTAAAGGGATACTCACAGGAAGTCCCCGCGGTCCTCGGGGTCCCACCTCTCCGGGTGGCCCTTGTTGGCCCTGTTATGAGTAAGGCAGGTAGAGAGATAGTTAACATTACTTTGCTTAGTGATGACAACAGGTTATATCGTGTGGAAGGGTAGCTGTGGCATCTTACCGGTTTGCCCGAATTCCCCAATTGACCAGGCTTCCCTGGAGCACCTGTGTTACCCTAAAGGCAAAACGTAACATAATTCAGACAGTAAGTAAGCCTAATTATCAATCTGTCTTACCCAGACTGGGTATTTCTTACACTTAAATAGCATTAATTTCTCAATTTCACATTGAGAATGTGGGAGGATGTAGGATCTCTTTCTTGGTGGATATGTCAAAGTTCTTTTAACTCAGGGTACTGTTTTGTTATCCCAGAAGTATAGGAAAGGTGTCAAAATGTCAAAAAATAAAGGTCTTTAGCCTGACAAGAATACAATATTTTTATTTCTTCGCTATATTAATTATATGTCTTCCCTTTACCATTTTCACCTTCAATACACTACTGTGAACTCTTTTACTTGACATTGACACTATTAAAATTATAAAGAATCATGTCAACGTAAGGAAATGAGTGTATGCTCTTGAGAAAACCCTGCCAGCAAGCTCTAGAGAAAGCACAGGTCTGGGGATGGCATCTCCACAATCAGTCTCTCATCGTCCACTTATTAGGGCATGCCTCTGTTCAATAAGCCGTGGACCACTATGATTGGAGGGCTGCAGCCATATCGACTCATAGTGACCAGTTTCTACATTATTCACAGTTTTTCTATTTTAATTAAAGTAAAGCTAACTTTAACCCTTTAATTTTTTCTCTCACCTGTGATTTTTAATTACCAGAATATAAGCACTAGTTGATCGATGTGTGAACAAGATGCCTAATATCTTTTTAGTTCAAGCTAAATCATCTTAATATTCGCTGACATATAATTTTTATGGTGCAATAATATCTTCTTCATTTTCAGTGGCAAAAAACAATAAAACTTTCTCTGTTTTATACTATCAAAAGATGACATTTTGAGAAGAAAGTCTAATCAACAGCACTTTGTCCAAGTATTCTTTCTATAGCTGGGAAAGAGACTAGCATTTGAAGACTAAAAGCTTTTTTGATTTCTCCTTAAAGTCAAATATAAAATAAAAGGCAGGTTGAAAATATCAACAAATATAAAATAAAATATATTAATAAAAGAATCAAGGAATCAATAAAAGTATTAATTTAAAAGTTTTCATCTTTTACCTTTTCACCGGCAGCACCCTTTGCACCAGGAATTCCAGGCACACCCTGAAAGAATGCACACAGAACATGAGTTTAATCACCTCATCTGAGAATCTGTGAGATGCCAAGTCCACTGCACACTGTCCAGGAGATGAGGAAATTATGACAAGCTCAAAGCTTTAGTGCGAGAAAGATTCTTCCTAGTTCCCCAACTCTGAACAGTTAGTTATAGAATGACCCACAGTTTAGAATGCATGACTTTACTGCATGTATCTGGCTTGTTAAGTCTGAATGCCCTTAAAGCAAATTCTATGTCTAAACTAAAGTTATTTTTCAAGGATGAACTTCCAAATGACAATCTAGTACCATTTTCAGGTCAATGGGAGCTATTACCAGCATGATTTAATGTACAGGATAAGAAAACATGGACCTATCGAAAGCCCTAAGCTTAAGTGAAAAAAAGAAAAATAGAATGGCAGGCGAATGCTGGGTCTAAGATTTGGTGCTATTGGGAGTCCTAATAGTTTCTAACTGATTATTTTTAAAAGTGTCAGATAATAAATTGGAGGCCGGTCCTCAGTTAACTTGAAACATTTGCCTCCAAAGAGCCAAGAATACAGATAGTATAATATACATGAATTTTCAGCCACATTAATGCAGAGAAACACCAATTTGAATAAGTTAAAATAGCACATAATCAAAAAGTAATACCTTATCTCTCACACTGTTCCTGAGCATACTCTCAACCCTCTTATTGCTCAACCAGGCTAACAAGAACTTCAGAACAGGTAAAAAGTAGGAGAAAGTGGACCACAGCTCAGGGTTAGTAAAAAGACATAAGGAAGATTGAGTGAACCTCAGAGAGAAGAGAGATGCAAAATGTAAAATTAAAGCTTAGTATATTGTTAGAGAAATAACTAGTAACACAGAGAAAAAGTACAAAAATGTAAACATAAAAATATAAAATTACAGCATCATATATTCCCCAGAACTTATCAAATTATTTAATGTGCTTCTTCCCAAAATTTAGTTAGTTAGTTAGTTAGTTAGTTAGTTAGTTTTTAGGCAAGGCAACTCTTGGTTGACCTCACAGATTGCAAGGATTTTGACAGCTTGCAATCCTTATTTTTTTTTATTTTTTACGCCTTCAGCACCTGGTCTTCCTAGGTGATCTCCCATCCAAGTACTAACCAGAGATCAGATGGGATTGGGCTTATTCAGGGTGGCATGGCCGTAGACCTCTTTCCAAAATTTATATCTATGTATATCAATGTATGTATATAAACCAATAAACATTTAAAAAATTAAATACTTACAGGTAACCCCTGCAATCCTGCATCACCAGGAGGCCCAGGTTTCCCTGGTTCACCCTGAAAAAAAGTTTTTGTCACATCATTGAGCCTATATGACTATTTCTTTTAAGGAAAGGAAGGACAAAGAGCTTCAAGCAAAAGGATTATCCCTACAGCTGACCTTAAGTGCACTTTTATAATGTGACCTAGTTCAGGGTGGAGGGTAGGAATGGGATAGGACTTGAGACATAAATTCAATCAAAACACACAATTTCCTTCGGCCTACTTTCATCAACAGGACAGTTTTCCTGAATTCCTGAAATCAAGCAAACAAAACGTACTATTGTAATAAGTATTTTGAATTGATGCTTGATTCAAAAATAAGAGGGAAAAAACCCAAAGCAGCTAAATAAATTTCCCAGTAATGTAGTAATGGAAATGCTGTGCTTGGCTGGCCAGGGCAGAGGTGGCCTATTCACTCTCAGACTAAGTCACACAGCTACCTTTGTTCCAGGCATGCCAGGTATCCCGTCACGGCCATCCACACCAGGCAGGCCCTAAAGACACACAAAGAGACACACTGTCTCTCCAAAACCGTCACATTCTTTTTCCCTTCATTATTTTCTAAAGTTTTATTATGAGTTAATAATCACTTTGAAAAATATGCTTGATGATTACAGCTCGGGACGTACCGTGTCTCCTTTGGACCCAGGGAGGCCAGGAATTCCTCTAGAACCTTGAGCCCCCTGCAGGGCAGAAGGGAAAGGATAGATAAGACATGTTCAATTATCACAATACTTAGGACACATCAAAGAGATGAGCAAAATCAGCAGATGACACTGAAAAGCACGATGCTTATAGCGATTAACATTAATTTGAACTCACTCTATCTCCCTTGGGCCCTACTTCTCCTGGAGGTCCTCGCTGTCCTTGATCACCCTGGAGGAAAATAAAATTTTGTTAATATAAGCAAAAATTACTTATTGATAGACTTTTCGAAATTATAAAACACCATCCACATTATCTTACTATTGCTCTTTCATGCCAATGGCTTTGCTCTATCATGGATGCCTAGCTCAAGAAATCTTTTTATAAAAATTACATTGTCTTAAAAAATGATATTGCCATGGGGATCATTGAGGTTTACAGTCTTTTGATTTCATCTTAAATACGTAATGCTTCTGTGCTCTTTGGATGTATAGGTGTAATAAAATTAAGATCCATACTGCAGGTAACCTTGACATTAGTAACTGTGTTTACATATCAGCTACTCTCATTGACTATCGTGGTGGGTTCAGGTTTGGATTCATTGCCGATCTTTTCACCATATTATTTAATTCCCCAGTTGATAATAATGGTTTTTGTTAAAGTTATCAAGCTAATGTTAACATATGGTATAGGTGGCAACAGATGAGAGGATGTGTCTTCCTAAAATACAGGTTTAGTTAAACTGTTTAACTATTCTAAAACCTGGAATGACTTCCTATTATTACCAGATCAATTCCTATTGCTTAGATTGGCATTAAACGCTCTCCACAATGTGTTTCTACATTACCTTCAATTTTACTTTCTCAACAGAAACTTTCCACTTCAGACAGTGACAGCTCCTACGACAGCACCTCATCATAACCACCAGTGCTTCTTCTTACTTGTACTCCGCTGTTTTCCAAACCAACCTTCCTCTAACGTCCTCTTGCTTGGATTATTTCTACTATATGCTCTAGTGCTTGACCTTATAATGTATGGTTTAGTTATATTCTATCTTTCCCACAAGACCATATAGGACCTTAATAGTTGGAAGTTCTATTTTACTAATATTTTTCTACTTTTTATGTGGTATAAGTGATTATTAATGAATGACTTTACTTATTTTCTTACAGAAGAGGCATGAGGCAGCCTATAATAATGACACATGTACACATGGCAGTCAAAATATGGAATAATGAGATCGGAAATCATATAGGAAAAAAAGGATAGAACTACTCCAGAACTTAAAATGAGATAGTTACTGTGACTCTAAGCATTTTGACAACCAAAACACAAGGAAAACATAGCAAATATAACAACTTAACAATTTAACTTCATCATGAGAAAGACGAAACCCATGTTAAGTCAGAGAAACATTTTTCTCTAAGAAAGAGATGCTTTTCTTAATTAAAATTTTTTTAATAAATATAAAAACAATTGCTCATTTTTCCACTTCAGTTACTCATATGTAAAAGATGCTTGCACACACACATACATATAGCAAAAAATCTATTGTCGATCATTGCTAAAAAAAAATCTATCATTAGCTCTTGTAAAAGGAAAACTTACAGGTGCACCAGGAATACCTCGAGGCCCAGGTTCTCCATCTAAGCCCCGAGCACCCTGCCAAAAAAAAAAAAAAATTTAGATTAGTCATGTACGTTAAAGGGCCCATCAGTTTTTCTAAAGAATTTTAATAGCCAGATAAAAAGGAGGTTTTGTGTTTGTAATATATATTCTTCATCAGTGAACTCCAAAGAGTAGTTAAGACATGTGAACTATGAGAACACTAGTTTATATCTCTTCCTACAAAAAGTACTTACACCCAATCTTTGATATCACTCTGGATATTTTAAGTTAACATTGCATCCATTCTTGGTTGTTGACATAAACTAAAAACACTGGTACTTATTTAGGGAACTTGTCAAACCTACAAGAAGGGTTTGATAGCCACCCTCCTGGATTCTCAGGATTCCTATGGGAACTTATTAATGGTGAAGACCAAGGAGACATCCAAAAAATAACTGCCATGGGCTCTACTGCTGCTATAGTTGTGGGGAGGAATTTCTGGGACCTTGCATTTCTACCAAGAATCAGAATAAGAAATCCAGCCGTGTGATTTGGAAGGATGAATTGTAACAAGGATTTGAGCATCCCCTCTTCCAACCTGAATAGATGTTAAGTTCCACTTGCATATAGTAGTGGATCTACTCTCTTAAAAACAAATTCATCCTGCCAAGTGATGATAGCATAAGAACTACGAAGCTTTATAAATCTAATTATCTTGAACTTATCTCTAACTTGATTATATATATTGTACATATCCCCCTCATTTTCATTATAAAATTAAAATATGATTTTGAAACAAAATTATGGGATTTTTTAGTGTTCTCTACATATGGTACATGACAAAATACAACCCACTTCTTTAAACCTTTTTCTCTTCAACTAAGTGAATGAGAAGGGCAACTGAAGTGAGCAGGCCATCTCCAATGAACAGGATTGAGATGGGGAGACAATAAAATAAATGGTAAACAGTATAAAGAATATTGGATAGATGTCAGGCCAAGAAAACCAGATGGACAGTGTCTGTGGTAAGAATTAAAAATTAGAAAACCTTTGCTAGGAGGCTCAGACACAGGTAGAATCAAAGAAAGAACACAACTGAAGCAGAGGCACCACAGAGCCTTGAAATTCTTTGATCCCTAAACACTAGAACAGAGCAGAAGGCATTCCACATTCATCAGGGAAGAAGAGGTTTGGAAGACCTAAAAAAGACCTTGAATTCATCATTCACCGTGAGTTGCGAGAGCAGCACCCAGCCTTTGCATTATAGAAATAGCTTTGATGTACTCGCCCCTCCTCTCTCTCTCTTACTGCTGTTCAGCAGGAGCGCAGATCCAAACTGCAGTTACTAGGTAACCACTCCATGGGTCTGAGTTCATGAGAAGAGCTTTTATTATTATTATTATTATTAAAAGCAATTTGACAGAAATCAGAGGAAATGGGAAATTTTGAAAAATACCAAGTAGAAAAATACCTCAAGTCAAGAGCATCTCAAGAACAGTAACAGTTTCAAACTGAGAGGTCATATATACTAGGAGATGATTTAAACCCAGAAAAAGCAAAGGCCTAGGTATCAGCAACTTCAAAATGAATTGAATCCATTATTTAATAATAGAAGAGATACATAAAGAATATTACTTAAGATCACATAAATATAAAAATATAAAATATGTTTTTAAAGTTCAGTGTTTTTAGAAAAGAACTATTCCAGAGGAAATGTAAGAAGAAAGCAGGCAGAATAAGGAGAATACCTAGAAGAGACAAAGAAAGAGGCTTAAAAAATGAAATTGAAGAAATTATTCACAAAATCATTCTTTTAAGTTACAAAAATGTGCGTCTCTTTAAAAAATATATTTAATTTTTATTTACTGAGCACCTACAATGTGCAAGTTATTCTTGTTTATTAACAAAAGGTTCTGTGCTTCTGTGTGGAATGACACAAATTAGCCATAAAACTTTTAAAGAAAACAAGATGAGAGTGAGAAGTGATGATGGATAAAAGTGTCTTTTTTTTTTTTCTGGCACCTACAAATTGGATTTCTTAACATTTTTTCTAAGAAGTGGTAATCATTTTCTTAAAATCTGATGGAGAAGCTTGACACACCCCTTTATACACCACATGCACATATAGAGCAAAAAAAACATTTCTGAGCCCATCAGGAACCTTCAGGTTTCCATTGTTTTTGCTTATGATACTCACTCAACCACTGGTCTCCTCCACTACTCATCTTCTGCCAATGGCAATGCCTCATCCTTCTAGGCCCAACATTAGCCTAATGCCACCTCCTTCATGATCCCTCCCTGTTCCCCTATCAAGGTTAGCCACACAGTCTTCACTCCCTCATACCACTTTCCCTCAAATGTATGTCTCTCTCGTTTGCATTGTAATTAACTATCTGTTTTCTTCCAATACATAACAAACTTGCTCAAGTCCTTATTCCTCTTTGAATCTCCCCAACATCTTGCAGAGTGTCTTGCTATGGAAATGCTAGGAGACTCTGGTGTCTGAGACCAGGTGAAGAACAGGTTGGTGAACTCCGGCCACAAGTGTATGGTCCCTACTGAGGGCAGAGCTCAGCAATCAGTTTGACAGGAGAGCCACTAATGGCCCTAGTGTCCTTGCTGGTGTCCTGCCCTCTCTCATCTCTCCCTTTCTATCATAGTCTGTCTTAGCCTTGCTCTCCAGGTACTGCATCAGTGCTATTGGTGTACACTATGGATAATGATAAAGTGATTAAAAAAAAAAACCAGCTTATTCCTATTTATCTATTTAAAATATGTAGTACATGACAAATATCATGTATAATACTCATATGTATCATTTATGTTTATAATAGAAATGTGAAAACCTAACCAAAATTTCTACAAAGCACCAAATAAAGAGTAAAAAGTGATATTGCTGAAGATAAGATATTTTTAAATGGAGAAATATTTAAACATTTATACATTTTGATATTATATTATCATCATCATCTTACTTTTTCCCCTTTGGCCCCAGCTATGCCAGTAATGCCTCTCAATCCTTGAGCTCCCTGGAAATGTAAAAAAGAAAAGTAAATTATTATAGTGGAAGCACACATTCATTTACCTCATCACAAAAGTTGATCCAGAAAAAGGAGTTATCATAAGCAAAGGTAACACTAAGAAATAGTGCCATTATATAGATGAACTTCTTTAGTTTAGGAAAAAAAAAATGCAAGGAGAATTCTTCTGATAGGTAACTCTTTTCTAAATTCTGAAAATTTACACAAACATGGAGTTGGAACAATTACTGACAACAAAAAAGTAAATTTCATTAGCATAAGAGAATTATGGTAATGTATTTGACTTATCTTTTAACCCATATACAAAATATACTGCCATTTCCACCTCCTTCATGGTTCTTAACTTGGTTACATGTAACACAGTTGTGATGTTAGACCATGGAATATTTTTCCTCCCCAACATAGGCCATTAAAAGCTATTAGGTTCCCAGGCTAACTGACAAAAGCTTATGACCTATAAATGGAGCGAGAGTCTCCATTAACCACTTATAGTCACTAATCATTACACTATTTCTATAATAAAGGCATTCCGACTTCTAGTTAGGGGCAACACCCAATTTCAGGCATGGAAGTGGGTAATCCTAAAAATGAGGGTGTGGGGGGTGATTTCTTGTACCCCCCCTCAATACTGAAATGTTCCTATTTTTGACTCTGGCCTCAGAGCAGCAGGGCTCCAAAAATGGATCCTGCACAGCGGTCCCCAACCTTTCTTGAACCAGGTACTGGCTCTCCTATGAGAATCTAATGCCTGATGATCTGAGGTAGAGCTGAGGAGGCGATGCTAGCGCTAAGGGGTGCCTGCAAATACAGATGAAGCTTCGCTCCCTTGCTGGCTGCTTATCTCCTGCTGTGTGGCTCAATTCCTAACAGGCCATGGACCATATAGATCCACAGCCTGGGAGCTGGGGACCCCTGCTGTAAAGGATGAGCCTAAGAGCTCCCTTGGGAACCACAGTGGATGACGCTCCATCAGCAAAGTGAGGTAGCTACTTCTGAACAACTTGCTAACTGTCCACTGCAACTAGCTTAAGACAAAGTAGCCGTAGGCCACTTTTTTCCTTTGTGTTGTCACTTGGAGAAAATGCGGCAATTCCATGGCCAGCTATGCATCCAGGTCAGTCACAAATTCCGTGTAGATCATTTGAGAATGACCCGAGAAACAAATGTTCAGGATGATCCAGTTTAGGAAATCCACTTAGGATATAATGTGAGATGTGGCCATGTCAGCTTAAAACTGCTTTTTTGAAGGTAATGCTACAAAAAGAATTCCAAAAATATTTGATTCATAGCAGCGACATGAGAATGCCATATATCATCTCTCGAGGTGACTACTTTGAAGGGCAGAGCTTGTGTATAAATGTTCCCAAAAGCATTTAAAAAAAAAAATCCGTGATTATATAGATTCACATTTAAAAGGTAAAAATCTGTGAATTTTACAGAAATAGTTTGGCATATTCACTCCCAAACACCAGAAGGTTAGCAAGCACTAACGATATCCCCCAACAGACTACCCGAGTCATGTAGCAATCTACAGAGATCTTTAATCCATGAAAACACTTTTTTAAATGCTGCTTGCAAAATCCTTTGGAAGTGGCTTTAAAAATAACTTTTTAAGTCCTTACCAAATTTTCATTAAAAAAAAAAAAAAGCATAGGTCTCTTACATTAGCTCTATATCCCACCTGCCAAACAGAGTTTATCCCCTTATTGTTTTGTATCAAAGGCTCGGGGAAGGGAAGTTTCTGGAACACTTTGGACTCCTGCATATTCTCTTTAAGTTCTCACATGGCTTAAAAGCCGAGGCCGTTTCTTATAGATTCTCAGCAAGGTGTTTCCTTTAGCTTGATTTCCCATAAGCTCTCTGAACCCTTTATAAAAGGCCAGTTGTGCAGAGAGAGCAGAGCAGGTGAAGGAAAGGTAGCCCCATGTTTATCTTCTCTCTTTAGTTTCTGAGAATGAGACCCAAGCTTATCTTTTACACAGTCCATGCTTTGGCTAGCTGCAATGTTCAATGAATATTCTGAAATTATTATTTTCATAATTGTTATTACTCATTGTGACAAGAAAAAAAGTGTAACATTCCACTTTCTTATGCAAAAGCTATGGAAATTCTGATTTAACAAACATTTTAAATTGAAGTATGCCTGTGACTCCAATTATCTCACTGTGCATATTATTGTAGCAATCTGCCAAAGCACAAGGGATCAACTTTTTATTAAAAGACATGATTGTGAGCAATTAAGAATGTTCTAATTATAACGATTACATGCTGGCATAAGCTACATTAAACCCAGTAAATGATATACCTGCTGCATATTCAGGATACACAAAATTTTCTCATTATATCATGTGATAGTAACATAGAACATAAAAAATATATATCGTCCTCTTGTATTCAATATTTTCAGATCGCCTAGTGTTGAAATCTAGTAAATGAATGTATGTAATTATAAGTAGAATTTTTCTGTGGAAACAGTGCTCGAATGTACAATGGGGGCTCCTTCCTATTTTGAAAAAAATGGTTATCTTCTAATGAGGCCTTGGTGGAAAAATAGAGAATATCGTGTTAATGTAATAGTGTTAATCCAAATGCTAAATAGAAAATATTCCAAATGTAATGAAGAAAAGAATATTTGTATATCCTAGTTAAATGTATTTTTTAAAATACTTTACTGGAGGTCCCTGAGCTCCAACTTCTCCTGGTTCTCCCTGGTCACCTTCTTCACCCTAAAAAGCAACAGAAAGCACACCAAGTATTATTCTAGCAAATGAACATAGAAATAGGCTCAATCTAAATCAGCATATTCTGAATTCACTTGGCATCTCCTGAATTATTCTACTATATAAAATGTTATTTACATGAAAATCCATATTAGTTGTAGAACATTCAGAAAATAGAGATGTATACCTATAAAGTCACCCAAAATTTACCTTTCAACTATAAATACCAGTAACATTTTTTTAATAAGGGAAATTTTTCATGTATGAATCATTTTTGTTATTAGTTTCAAGTATACAGTACATTGGCTAGACATTTGCACAGTTTATGAAACAATTCCTATGATTACTCTATCTTCTCTCTGGCTCTCCACCTAGCTATTACATTACTGCTGACTGCATTCCCTATGCCATGATCCCATCTCTGTGACCTTCTATCAATTATTTATTTGTATTTCTTTAAATTTTTACCCCTTTCTCTCAGGCCCCGCCACCCCCGCCGTCACTCAATTGTCCCAATTGTGAGTCTGTTTTCGATTCCTTTGTTCTTTTTGTTCCTTAAATTCTGCATATTAGTGAAAGTGTATGAATACCAGTAACATTTTAGATGTTTTTCTAAAAACAGGGATGGGAGGGATGGGGAGAGGCATGGGGGAAAACAAGTATGCATTCATGTTCCAAATGTGTGTGTACTAGGGGGGTTATTAGGAAAATATGATCATACTATGCAATTTTTCCACAAACTACAATATTATTTAATTGTGATTTTTATTTTTAACTTTCCTTATAACTTTTGTACCATATACAGATTTTTAAATGGATTTAAATCAGTCTTTCTTTCCATGGTTTATACCTTTGATGTCATTCATAGAAAAGCTTTCTCCATCCCCAAAATATAAATATTTCTCCATATTTTACTTGTGGAAATATTATAATTTTATAAATAGAAATCTTTATCAGCAATTTATTTTGATGTAAAATATAAGGTATAAGTCTCTTTTTCTTTTTTCCTGGTAATTGGCCACTTGCTCCAATATCACATATTGAATAGTAGATTTTCCCCACATAGATTGGGTAATTCATCTTTAACATATACTAATTGTTAAATATACTTTTTCTAGACCTCCTATTCTACTCTGCTGATCTGTTGTATGATGTCATCAATACCACATTTTAATTATTGAAATTTTATAAACTATCTTAATCTCAGATAGAAAGAATTCCTTTACCCTTATTTTTCATTTATAATTATTCTTATTTTTCTGTTTTTCTAAATGTTTACTCTTTCAGATGAACTTAAGGATTGTTGGGCAGATCTTCACAAAAATACTAGCTTTGTAATTGGGCTGAATTAAATTAATAGATTAATATGTAGAGAATTAGAATCTACAATATTGAATCTTTCCATCTTGGAATTCAGTTCATCTTCCTATTTAGTCGAATTTTTTTATTTTTCTTTTCATCAATAAAGTTTCATTTTTTTCATATTAGTCTTGAATATTGTGACTACTTAGTAGCTATTGCCAATGGAATCTTCTTCCATTACATTTTCGAAATAATTATTGTTTTGACTTTTTGATATTAGTTTTACAACCTCTCATGTACTTTTAATGTTAATATAGTCCAAAAGGAAATTCAACTGCTCTTTTTTACAGAAAAAATTTTTTATTGATTCTGAAAAAAAATTATTTTCCTTCTGACAAGGATTTTACTTTTTACAATAGATACACTTCCCTACAGTTCTATCGTAATAGGAATCTTAAATTATGAAGTTAATTATGAGAAAAATTCTTCATTTTTAATAGTATGTAAAAGTGTTAAATAAAAATCCATTTCTATTGTTTATTACATGTTTTGATTCACGATATTCTTGCTCCACAAACCATACCTTGTATTTAGAGATTCTCTCTCTCTCTCTCTCTCTCACACACACACACACAGACACACATAGATACAGAAAATTTAACAAATGTGTTAATATAGAATATTTTATGTAAAATATAAGGTATAAGTCTCTTTCTTTCTTTGAGCATATGATGCAAAGAACTGTTATAACTAAATCATTTATACTTGATTTTTGAGTGAATTATGAGAGTCTGACATAGTGGTTTTAGTCTCATAATTATATTCAGATTATATTCCATAAGAACATATGATTGACAGTGGAGAGAGGTAGTCCTAATGAGAAAGCTGGTGAATTAGCTAGTTCATGGAGTGGATAATCAACAGATGTGTGTAATTAAATGCTACTTATATTCACCTAACTACAAAAACAAAAGTGATTGATACGTCCACCGTAAGTTTTCATTAGCGGGGTTTGGGGTATTTTCCCATAGATTCTTGATAAACCTAGGAGTAATGTGGTTGATTTAAATATTTCATCAGCAGGTGGATAGCACACAACTAATCAATAACCATGAAGTTAAATAACAAATTTAGAAGTAGCAATTTATCATTTTACCAAAAAAGTTTTGACTATTCATTCCTATATGCACAATCAATTTTAAAAATATTAATTTATTGAGTAAATTCAAGGCAGAATTGTGAATTTGAATGCAAACTTCAGTCCCCTACTCTCTTAATTCTTCATCATTGTGCTTTCAGTTTTATAGTTCAATGCATCTATTAGCCCTTTCAAAGTGTATTATTCAATAGCTATTGTCATCCTATTTTCACACATCAGTTTTCAAAGACACCACTGAAAGTTTTAAGTGACACAAAAAAATGTGAAATAAGTTACAGGAGTTTTCAGTAATCTGCAATGAAAATTTTAGCCAATTACCTTACATACCAAAACAATTTGCAGGTTCTTCATTGAAGACCAAACCAAATTTGAGAGTCCAGATAACTAACCTCCATAGGTATCAAAAATACTGGATTCCTGGGATGAGTGGAGAGATATTCTAATTGACAGCTTCATCGCCAGATCCCATGGGATGGGAGAGTAGAAGTTACCCAAAGAAAAGGGATCACCAAAAGAAGAAGGAAGGGGTGCATGGCATCAAAAATAACAGAAGTCTAAATCTCCTTTACTACAGGTATTACCTCGTGAATATCTTTTGGTGCAATTTAATATTCTTACATACCTATTTTTGTGATTAAATAATATTCTATTATATGAATATGTCCTACTTACTTTAGCCAGTCCCCTATGATTGGAAATATTTTTTTTTTCATTTCTGTGCTCCTTCACTTAGAATAAACACTGGCACATAGCAGGTACTTAATAAACATTTCTTGAATTTTTAAAATTGTAAATTTTAAGATTCAATGGAGGAATGGACATGCAGAAAAAATTCCAAACTACTCAACTTTTTTCTATATTCTGCAATTAGACCTTAAGAACCCAACTGTTATATTCCAGAAAAATAAAACGCCTTAATTATTCAAAGCCTAAGTAATAAAAAACTTTTAAAATAAATGTTAAAACTATAATAAGATTTAAGAAATTAGTTTATTTATCCTAATTGCCTGGAGTTGTTCAGTAGACTGATTTTCATTAAGGAGTTTGAGGGTATTAATACCTGAAGATATTAATAAATTGCCACTACCCAATAAAGGTGCAGAAAGACATAGTGAACAAAATCTAGAGAACCTGCATTAATAGGAACTGTCTGACTCTGGAAAATATTATAGAATTAACAGAGACAAAAATTCTACTCTACAGGAAGTCAAATTCTTAGACACTTAAAGGAGATTACACTAGTAGATGAAAAAAGGGCAAGTAAGCCATTTTGCTATAAATTTCAGCCTTGGTTTTCTTCAGGATATGCCAGCATCAATGCAAGTTGTGCTATGGACTCCATATTTCTATCCATACCATGGCATAAGACTAAACTTCCGGATTAGTCAAATCTAAGTTATACTGAAATAAAGTCAGAAATAGACAGATAAATTATTTCAGAACTTAAGATGAAAAACTATCAGCCAATTGTCAACTCTCTTTCTGCTAGTCTTAGTAACACTTGTCATAAAATTTTTAGTAGAATAAAAAAATGAATAATGTTTGACTATCAAAAACATGAAGGAAAAAAGCTGAGTGTGATTGATTTGAAAGAGAAAGCAAGGGGTAGCAGTACAGAAAAGAATAAAAATGTATGGTGCTTTCTCTATTTTTTATAATCGAACATTAGAATATTATGCTTAGCCAGATTATTGATGCATCTACTGAGAACTTGTCCATCATTGTTTGAAAAGGAAGGATAAAATATCATGCTTTAGCACTTCTTATAATTCCTTATAATAAAAATGATCACTACCTTCTAATCACGATTTACCCATTAAATACTCATTTTCCTTACCTTGTGACCTTGTCTTCCAGGTTCACCAATTTCTCCTTTAGCCCCTTTATGACCCTAACAAACACAAAAATAAATAAATAAATAAATATATATATATATATATTTACACAAATGAACAAATAAAATATACATACACAAATGAACAAATAAAATACAGTTGTGTTGGGTTTGACCCAGAAAGTGTGAGTAGTTAGAAGGCTCATAAAATGATCTTACTTTCCCAAATCTGTGTCAAAGTGCTGCTGAGAAAAAGGTTGCGTGACTACTTTAAATGACCTTAATAACTCCACGTGTATTACACTACTAATATATTAGTTTTAGTTAATAGAAACACGCTGTTCTAGCATAACAAATCTTCATTACCTGGTTTAGCAACATGATACATTGCATACTGGTCCCTAGATCCCTCCATCCCAAACTTCCTCTCACAGTCGGGTTAAGAGCATTAAGTCTTCTTCAGTAACTTACTTTCTGGACTTGACAGCCCTGGCCCAAATCTACTGGCTATCCCTTGTTATCCTCTGCTCTCTGGAAGCTGCTCTGAAAAACCTTCTGCCTCCTCTATACCCATCTTCCTTCCTGGAGGTGGAAGAAGGGCTGGTATAAGAAGTGAACGTCTACAGATGCACAACTTTCTGCCTCTTCTTGTTACCCAATCTTAAGTGCAAAAGTAAATCTTTAAAGAGCAGTCAGTGAAGGCTGCATAGCATGAGAAAAGATCCCTATCCTTTCTTGTCAGGTCACCTGTTCTAAGCATATGTGTACTTTGGACACTAACATGAGGCAAATATGAAATGAACATTCCAAAATTAAGTCTATCAGTGCATTCACTCTAAGAGCCACTCTTGTGACAAGAATGCAAGTCTTTATGAAAAATAAGTTACCAGTCCAGGCACGAATCTTCTGCAGTTGTGGGAATCTGTCAAAACTAAACTTAGAGAAAACTAAAAACAGAAAATCAGTGCCTTGGGGCCTTTCAGATCATAACAGAACTCCACTGGTCTGGGATTTTTCAAAATCACTTCAGTCTCACAGACTAGAGAGAGAGAATGCCATTTAGCTCTAGCATTTGTTTTTTGTTTTCGTTTTCATTTTATGGGAAATTTGAAGTAACTATGATGGCAGAGTGAGAGAAAAATGCTTTGGGAAAGTCTCTCTTTTTGTCTATATTGTAGTCTTTCCATTTTTTTTTTAACTAAAACAGTTTCAAATATATTATGTGCACAATTGCCCCCCTCCTTCATAGGAGGCAAACTTTTGAAACTTAATTCGGTGCTCTAAATTCTCTCAGTCCAAAACATTCTATTGGTATTTCTTCCCTGAACAACAAAAGCACTGTGTAATCAAACATCTGCGACTCGGTAGGAAGATCTGTCAGGGGCGCCAGCAGGAACTTCTAGGACTGAATAAGGACCACAGATTAAACTACAGAATAAGCAAACACAGACTTGCCTAATCCATCAATTGAGGTCCCTGCACCAGGAAGGCCAGTACTTAACAGAAAGGCTATATTTTTTCTATGGATAACATTCTTGAAAATAAAATACTAAAATTATCCTCCTACCCTCATGCCTGGTAGGCCTGGATATCCTGAGCGACCAGGTGGACAGGAATTGGGACACTGCCGAAGATAGAGAGAGACAGAGAGTGCATAAACCAGAGCTTCCACTTTACAAAAAATGATACATTTTTAGGAATTCCAGCTACAGAACCCCAATGCAATTATATTCACTAAATAACTCAGAATAAATCTTTCCTTTTTTATTATTTCATTTTTAAACAGAAAACTACAGATAATATATCTAACCTTTTCCCCATGTATCCACCATCTAAATTTAATAAATATTAATATTTTCATATACTTATTTCAGATTTAATTTATTGAAAAAATAAAATGTTTCCAGGTAACCTACTATATCACAACCTGATCATTTTCCCCTCACCCTTCCACTGGACTCGCTCTGTCCTGAGTTTCACATTCCCTCATCGAATGGGTCAAAATTGCATTTAGTGCAGTTTACCAACATCATTTGAATATTAATTTACAAGTAAAACAAGTCTCAAGGAGTTACTTGTCTTTTATCTTTTAAAATTGGGGTGTTCTGGTGTAAAACACATCTTAGTTATAAAGTAAGATTATGGAAAAATAAAGATATTTCTATAATGAAAAATGGTTACAGTCTGAGTATATACCAGCCACCAGTTCACTAGTGCCATAGATTGCTCTGCCATCTGCGTAAAGTAAAATACCGAAATACAACATATTCCAGCAAGATAATTTTAAAGAGAATTCATCTCAAGATTACATGGTCTTTGACTTAAAATTGTATTTTGTCGAAGGAAAACATCTTACCAATGGATCTCCATCATGAAAGCCAATTGTTCCCTAAAGTAGGAAAATATTAAAGTTAAGAACATAGTTAAATATTTAATTCAAACCTACAAATAACAGAATGTTATTGGACAAAAAATATAATAAATATATTTGTTCGATAAAATATAAAGAACAAAGAAGCATATAATATGCTAATATTCTAAAAACTTGGCTCATGGGTATATCTCCTTTGGAAAACACTAAATTGCAGCAGATTCCATTAGGGGATTAAAGAGAGATGAAATGAGAGACAATAGAAAATGTAGGGAACTTTGAATCATAAATTAAAAATATGGATTATCTCCTACTTAAACTTCTATTTTATAAATTGCTTACTGTGTAAATCCTTTGTAAAAACTAGTTCATTTGAAATGTTCCTTTCACACATCCAGGTTTTGAGAAATCACAAGCATCAAAGGATTCAAAATAACGAGTACGCCATTCCCTGTGAAAAACGCCTTTTAAGTTACTATGATTCCCCTGCTCTTCTAACCTAAAAAGACGCATGTTCTGAATAGGTGAAAAAAAAATGGTAGCTATTTAGGAATTTTAGGATAACTCGATTAACAGATATTTTCATTTTTGGTTCTGAAATTTCTGTAATCCTGACTCTCAGAAGCCGAGAAATTCAAGCTGCAAGTAACTTACACTGGGTCCCGGGGGGCCAGGGGGGCCAGGTGGTCCTCTTCTCCCAGGGTCACCCTAAATTATGTGAAAATTGTGACACAGTGGTTATACACATGTCAAAACACAGTGTATAAAACTGGTGAGGCATGAGAGAATAATATTACTAAGATCTCCTACAGAGCTCAGCCATGCATAGACCTGCCACCAAAATCAATGGGTGGCCCATAATCCAATTAGCTCCGCAAAACCAGAAGAATAAAAAAGTTCCAATCTCACCAAAATAATTAAACAAGGCAGAGGGAGACTTAGGGCAAAAAAGTTAAGCCAGTTCTCTATAGAATGATTACTTTGTCTATCCTGAAAACAAACCATGAACACCACATATATTTCTAGTTGATTTACAGAGGAACTGGACAGTCAATACTGCTAGTGCCATCTATGTAATGGTAGCAAAAGAAGGCTTGCACCCAGCCTGAAGCTGTGAAATGAAAGGGTAACCTCTGCAGTGCCAGAATCTCCTTCTGGTCACCCACAAGCTATCACTTGGTCTGTCACTTCACTCTCTTGCAATTAGGACAGAAGATCAAAGATGGCTAAATTCAAGTAAGCCATTCAAATGAAAATAGATTCGAATTAGTCTTAATATCCAGAGTTTCCTCTTGGCATAGGTTTTCTTTCTTAATGTTCTACCATAAGAAATCAAAAGCATCTTAGATTTAATTTTACTTTGTAATCATTCGTATTCATTTGTCAAGTAAACAAATTTATCAAATAGTTAAGCACATATAGAAAAGCAAAAAAGTATATAATACGTGGCTGTACTCTCAATGAGTTTACAATTATCTATGCTTCACATAACATCACTACTTCAACATTTTTGATTTATTGAATATTAACATCAAGCACTTATTACCAGCAATTTCTTCTATAAGGTTCAGCTCCTTACTGCCTAAAGTTAAATTACATTAGTTAGATTACAATGTAAAGATCCTAACATAAATACAGATGGTAAAAATTTTAGGCTATAGACTTTTCATTTCATTCAGAGTCTAATACCAAAGACACTGGACCCCTACCTACCCTGGCTGGGTCTAGAAAATGGAGATGACAATACCTGACTTGATTACTAATTCTAAAAGCTGGGAAGAAAATTTTAGCTGAAAACTTTGGGGAAAAAAACTAAAATCATTTTGCAAAAATGAGCTAGCATTATTATTCCTGGTCCCCATCAGTATTATGGACTGGAATCAAATTCATTAGCCATTAGTTGGATTTGCAGGGAAAAAAAATATGGTTAAAGCAATTTGCCTTTCCTAATAACGTTGTCTTTTAAATCATCAAATGTCTATCAAAAGGTGCTGTGGTACTCACAATTGGTCCAACACGGCCAAGCTCTCCAGGAAGACCCGCTGCCCCAGGAGGACCCTGAAGTCAACACATTAAAGAGACATGGCGATTTGTGAATGTTTTTAAAATCTATCACAAATTATATCCAATATGATAAACAACCAACTTAAAATTATGTATCTTTACTAGCTTTGGTTTCCAGTGAGACAATAACTCATTTGAACAAATTTTAGCTACTTAAAATAGAACAGAAATTTCTCAAGTTAATAAATTATTTTATTTAGCATAATAGGAGTTCTGTCACAGTAGCCATTTAAGAGCATGTAAGTGGGATACCATAAACACCACTAAGTAGAGTGTTAGTTGGAGAGTAATGTTGGGATCTGAGAAATAGGCCATTTTTGTAAATAAAATAAACCAAGAGATGATACTCACAGGGGGTCCAGGAATACCACGGCCCTAAAAGATCAAAATAAAAATTATTATAAGATATGATGTATATTTGGTATAAATACAGACACAGGCCTGCCTCAGTTCAAAAATAAACTATAAATGCTATCACTAAATATGTACATGATCCTCATTCTAGAGAAAGCATTGGATAAAGAAAAACAAACATAGCTCTACTTCTAAAGGAAGCAGAAGCTTGTGTCAGCTCCTCAGACAATCCTTTGAATGTAATATTTTTTCCAAACTTTTTCTTAGAGAAAGTCAAAGTAAACAAGTCATCCACTTTTGCCCTAAAGAGAACTCACCATCACTCACAAAGAGACACGTCACAACCTAACAGTTTAAAGAGTTTTTCATTTTTATGTTTTATTAGAAACCTATATTAAAGCAGTACAGTGAACTGATTTACAATTTATAGGATGTTGGGATGTTCCCCACAACAAATATTAAGCATAAAGAGGCAGAGAAGAAGGAGTCTGATACACACTCTCTTTTACAGGTAGGGCTATATTTTATGACACCAAATCCAGTAGATATTAAAAGCAAAATGGTGTCATCGCTGAAATAACTTATGATGGGATCTTAATTTAATATGCTGGATTTGATTTTAAAACTAGTCATTTGATCTCTCTCTCCTTTATACTTTATATCTCTTTAGCAGCACCAAACTGTGTATAATTAAGGATTGAAACCACATTATACTCATCCTTCTAGCCTCAATTCCTAACAAAGACCTTATATATAATAAACCTTAACTATATGCTTGTTGAATTTAATAAAACAATATCAACTGCTTAGAATCTCTTATTCTCTCTCTTTGCTTTCCGGGTTCAATTTCCTCCACTTCAGGTTCTTCATTACTCTTTTCTCTCCTACCTTGGCTTTAATAAGTTTTATTCACAGCTATCTCTGATCCCATATTCATGTCAGCTTTCATTCCAGGCTTTCTTTTGTAAAATAGCCATATGAAGCATCCAGTGGAATCATTATACACCTTCTGATAATGATATTATTATTTATAATTATTTAGGCTGCCAAAACAAGCAATAATATCATATGGGTACTGTGTTTTAATAAGTGTGACTTTTCCAAGGCATTCTTTGAAAAATTGCACCTACTTGAACATTTTAATATGTGATCAATTTGGGAAATAAGTGTTACGCTTGAAAACACCAAAGTAATCAATAAGTTATTTCGTTATGAGATGCTAGATGTTTGAAAAATTTCACTACATTTTTTTAAAGCCATCTCTATAAGATGTCGAGCTCTGATTTGAAAAAATATGGAAGAAAGGCCAGCAAGCTATTCACTTCTGAAAATAGGCTTTAATGGAAAAGTTGACAGTCACTGAAATATGGCAAAGAAAACAGTGCAAATAGAAAACAAGAGGGAAAATACAGATTAATGACAAAAACAAAAGCGGAATGAAGAGCAAAATAGAAAGGGAAAGCAGCCTGAGAACCTAGTCTTCTTACAAATAGATAGAAATAACAAATCTGCCAGAATGTCAATGTAGGAAAAGACTAGCCAGGGAATCAGGTGGGCGATAATATCTGATGTCTGATATTTCATTAGAGAGAAAACCAGTTTGTGAAGAACGTGGTGTGATGCCATGGGCTAAACATTGAATACTTAGATTTGCTGCTGTTAGGCAAGGAATGTTTTCTATCAATCTGGGTTGAGAGAGAAATGTCTCTTGGGAAATACTACCTGCAAACAGACATATGTATTTTATATTTACATTCAAATTTCTCTAAAATTTTTCTACTTATAGTCAGATTGCTTGCTATATCAGGTAAATCATAAACTTCTATGTGATGTATATTATGGAGAAAACTGCATTTAGAAATTTCATAATGGCAGAATTTTACCCAAAGATACGATATTTTCAATTCTGTCACTTTATATTCACTTACTGGAAATCCACGAGATCCCGGCACACCAGGTTCTCCCTAAAAGTAAAAATAAGTTTATCATACTTAGCTTTTCGCATCATAAATATGTAAATATACAAACTGCATAAGTATTAAAATCATTAAAATACTCAATTTTTGTTTTTCATTTAGTTTAATTCAACTAAAACACAAATTTATCTGCTTCATAATTAACCTATTAGTTGATTTGCAAACACTATAGTAAAATTATACTTCAGCATCTCATTAATATCATCAATTAATACCCAGTGGCTGACTTACTTTTTGTCCTCTTGGTCCAACAGAGCCAGGAGATCCATCAGGTCCTGTTAATCCCTAAAAAGAAAGATGGTATTAGAACTATTATAGTATCCTTAGGCAAACCACTAAGTGGATAATTTCGTTTTATTTATTAATGATATATAGGATGGTTAGCTACATATGATGCAAATATTTATAAAGAAATAACTTTCTATAGTCTCACTCAAAGGTAATGTTTAACATGCCATCATTTAGTTACTTTCTGTTGATAAATTATATCATATTCCTAACTTCTTACTAACTGCATTGTTTATCACAGGGTTCAATAATTTAGTCTTTTTTGTCATTGCTTTGAAATTATATAATAAAACAATTACAGCATTCTAATAGTTAAATCTGATAGGACAACAGGCCTTGGCTCTGTCACTTACCCATGTTTACGTACCTCCCTTACTTCATTTATAAAATAAACATACTATACATCTCTATAACTCTCTAATAATGTCTCGAGAGTTAATAAAATGTTTCTTCAGTAAGAATAAAAAATAATCAGTCTCATTATTGCCTTGCAGCTACCTAAAGCCCTCCAGCCATCTTCTAGCAAAGACAATTGCTTATTTAAGAACATTAACTTTTAAAGGTGAAACGTTTGAGAGCATGTGTGTTTCTACATTATCTTCCTTAGTAAAAATAGCTATACTTAAGTACATATTTTCATGTATACTACTCCATATATAGAATTTAAGCCAGTTACTGTAAAACATATTTGTAACTATTATATTTAATACTAAAGCAGTTATTAAAGGACATCTTCAAACATTCTCATTTTCCCTACCAGTACTTATTTTATAATCGTTCTCAATATAAAATAGATATTAAAGCACGATAACACTATGTGTATACCTAAATTTCCATATTTGGTGAAGATACATTTTTTATATTTTTAATTTTTTATTTACTCTGACACTTTTAGATGTTGTCATTTATCATGTAATCTTGAAATTGTACCTTGCTAAAGATAAAATATGTATATCTGTATATATGTATGTATATGTACATGTACATATATGCATGCATACATAAATATATTATAAAACCCATTATCAAGATTTTTAAAAAGACTCAAATGATATTCATCAAGGGAAGGAGTTCTTGAAAATATGAAAACCCTACTTAAAAATCCATCTTTAATCTGTCATAGTCTGCAGAATTATCAATAAAGTACTTTCCTGTAATTTATATAAAAAACTAGTTCACTGGCCAACATTTTTACATTTCTCTACATCAATTAATTTCCTACATTATAACTCTGTAGAGCACCTATAGCTGTTGAACACCTATAAGTCATGGAACATTGGCTTTTGTATTTCGGCAAACAAACCATATATCCAGGAGCACTCTCTGGAAGCACATATGGCACATAGATTTTGTAAACCTCAGGGCATGTTTAACCAATGGAAACTCTAATTCCTATTTCATGTATATGTTCTCCAAGACCAAGCCTGGTCAATTGCCATACCCTCAACCCACTAACCATCTTCAATCTGTGACTGAAATAACTGACAAGGTTGTAAGACAGTACCTACTATATATGGTAGAATTTCACCTGCATAATAATAAAGTAAAACCAAATGAAGGATTGAATAACCTGGAGGCTGCTTCTAGGTCACTTCCTATGTAGTACCTTCCAAAGGACATGATAAAGTACATCTATCCCTAGGGAGTGATTTGAATTAAATTGAAAATACATTCTGGTGTCAGATGTTATAGTGAACTCTGTTATAAAATAGCTGTGTAGAAAAGCATAAATTCCATGAGGACAAGGGCTGTATGTCCATTCAATCCTAGGAGCAATCCATGACATTGCTCCTATCATCTAACATATACTCAATACCTGACCACTGAATAAAATTAATTTAAGTTAGCCTATTTGGTGGAAGGATATTATACTCGTTCCTCCACATACCTTTAGTTTTGATTCAAATCCTGGCTCTGTCACTTATGACCTGTGCAACCATTCTTAAGGTGCTTGTGTAGTGTTTCAGCTTTCTAATTTGTAAAATAGGTATAATAATAATATCTACCTCATATAGCAATTTTGAAGATTAAATGAGATATTACACACAAAGGGCTTACAACATTGCCTGGCAAAGTGGGTCCTAAATAAATATTATCTATTTTTATTATCCTCATTATTACATAGTCAGCACTACTCTAGATGCTGTGAAGAGTTAACATGAAGTATAAGACATGTTTCCTGCCCTCTAGGAGCTTACAAACTCATTCAGAAGGGTTCTGCATATAAACAAACAAACAAAAAAATCTAGATATTAACCACGAGCATCGTATTTCATGGACTCCTCACATGTCTACTACTTCCTCACGTTTTACTATTTCCACTTCCACTGAACTTGCAGAATAATTTCTTAATAACTCACTATCCTAACCATACATCTGCCAGAGATTATTATTGTATACATTCAAAGGATATTCTCATCTTTTCCTGTAAAAAGTGGCATGGTTTAATTACATTTAATTCTAATTCTTTTTCCTATCTTAGATTGATGCTATAAGAATAAGTAGAATATTATTTACTAAGTATGTCATAGCAAATAGTGCCTATGAAAATGTCTCTCTATTGATATTATTGATGATAATAATAAGTTGTGCTTTGGGTGCAAAGTTATAACAAAGTTTTGATTTCTCTAATTTTACATGTTTATAAGGGGAAAGAACCTAAACTAAAGTCTTAGCAGGGAAGGAAAGATTTTATTTACCTATTTTCTCCACATTCACATTTACACACACACAATTCCAATTTGCAATAATTCTTATTTACCAAAGAAATGAATGAGGAAAATATTACCAGTAGCAGAAAGAATGGCTTTCATACGAATGTTTTTGCAGATAAAGTTCTATGTGGGATGATATTGGAGCTAACTGTGCTCTGAACTTTCACACTGCTGCTTGGCAGGGAACACGAGCCCTCACTACAATTTCCTTCCAGCATTCCAATGACTCAGCTCATGAGACTCAAGGAATAATTTTACAAGCATAGCTGCCATGACTCTTTCTTTTCTTTCAAAAATCCACTCAACTAAGGATAATTACCTTTAAACCATGTTCTTTTCAGTTTCTTCCAGATATCATCCAATTAACTATTTGTTAACATTACCAAAAAACACAGCTTTGCAATGACCCAACAAGCAGAATCAAAGTTGGAGGTTTAAGGTCTTACTAACATAACACACTCAGGTTCACATATCAAGAAAAGATTATTGAAGCTTTCCTACTTACTTAGTTCCTTTATTTTCAGGGCTAAACAAACAGCAAACTCTGGTCTACTTACCAGTATTTCATTATTCTCAATGTCTATTCTCAATTTAGGGTAAAAGATTTGTTTAAAATGTCAAATAAGCCAAAAGATGGAGTAAGAAAACTTTTCATCTCAGAATCTTATAAGTCCCATGTGGCTCCATTTCAAAATTTGGTGAATATGAACCATATAAATATTTATAAATAATTATAAAATATCAATTATAAATTATTTTTACTATCCATTGAATTACCCATATCATTTTTTGGTTGATAATTCAGATACTAAAAATTCACAATTACTCTTTTCCTTCCTATTTTCTCTGATTATTCATCTATTTTAGAACCTCATTTGTATTTGAATGAGGCAAAACATTCTGGAAGAGAGTCAGTCTATAAATCAAAGAAATCTGATTTCTTTCATTATCTTAGCCACTATATAACTCTGGGTCCCTGAGGAAAGTATTTGTCCTCATAATTATTCAATTTCCTTATCTGTGGAGAATAATATTAGCCAAACCTGCTTTCCAGGTTGTTGAAGGTTAGAAGAAATAATATTTGTGAAGGTGCTTGAGAAAAAAAGTTCTACACAAATACAAATTAGTATATCTAATTTTTTGCTTAGTTCTAGGAAATGCCTAAAATACGGGCACATACATGGATTTGTTACTTTTTCTCTCCTTCCTTTCTCTTTTTTTTTCCTCTTGCTTTCTTTCTCAATCCCAGGAGACTGATTCAATGCCCTCATCAGTTTTTCCCTGAGGACCTTCCTGGATCGAATTTCTAGAAGTACTCTTATATTTTTAACTTTGGAAATCTGGTTTGTTCTGCACCTTGTACTGCAACTATACGCAAAGAAAAAAAATACTTGTAATTGTTATTTACATTGTATTTATGAAATTTTTGAAACACTTCCATACGTTTATTCAAAATTTCTGTTTAAGTGGGGAAATTATTTGTAAAGCAAACCAGGCATTTCTTTATGGTCTTATAGTAAATGGTAAAGAGTTTAAGCACACTACATAAGCACCATAAAATTAAGGCACAGATTGGTCTGGCCCTCTGCCTGAAATTACAGCAACTCAATAGCGAAAAAAAAAAAATAGCAAGACATGCCTTCAGGTGCTTCAAGCACCACAAAAATTAATAATAATTTAATCATAAATTTTCTTTTCACACAAAAGTCAGCTCCAAGTTTCAAAGGTATGAAGAAATAAATCCAACCTATACTGGGCTACTAGTTGATTTAGTGGCCTTGTATTTATCTGACTTTTTTATCACATGATAGTTTCCAGTCATTCACAAGAAGAGCTTAATAGCCAAGCTATATAATTTCAGTTTGCATTATACAAATATTAGTTTGATATTCGGTTTGTATTTTCCAAACATTAGTCGTTGGAGGCCTCATGCACTGTCATTTTGCACATTGGAAAACTCAAAATAGGTGCTTTGAAATGTAAAACAAAGTGTATCTCACAAAGCATAAATAGCATAGACAAAGCCTCCATTATGATAATCTCAATAAAGAAAATGTCTAAATAACTGCTGAAATCTAGCTAGTTTTCTTTTCTCAAAATGAAGCTTCTGTCTTAAACTCTAGTCAAAAATTCTTGGAAATTCCAAACATAGGTTTTCAGGTGCTTTCTTTGAGTTAGAAAAGTCTTTAGTTTTGGGAAACCACATAAAGTATAACTTGAAGGATAATTTGAATGTACCACTGACTGTTCTCTGAGAACAGATGCTATGTATTACATCACTTTGTATCCTAGCAACAAAGTCAAGGACTAGCCTGTACTGGGATCTCAGTAAGAATTAGTCGAATGCCTGGAAAGAGATGGTGAGAGTCCTGAAGTAATTTTATTATGAAGAAATATTATTTAGTATTAGGTTTACCATGTAACTCAGTATCTGAGCTTTCCCCAGATGGTGGGAAGGAGGGTACAGAGATGGGTAAATGGAGGGAAAGGTTGCTTGTTTCCAGTCTTCAAATAGGCAGCTCATTGCTGTCTATGATGCCAGCTAAGAAACCACCATAGAAGGAGAGAAAACTAGTTTTAAATGTCCTATCCATGTGTGTTGACCATTCTCGTCCCCACTCCAGACATTCCCACTCACTACAGTCCCACCCCTCAAGAGCATCTTTCTTTTTTCTTTTCATTGGGATTCAGAAGTATTCTGCCCCTTTCCCTGCTTGCAGGTTCTTTTCCTAAATTAATCTAGGGAGTCTCAGTGAAAAAGCAAGAGCAAAGACAATTTGCTGCAAAGTCCCAGCACTGACCATAGGATTCCTCCTCCCCCAGCATCCCCTAGGCTGCGAAGTGGGGTGAGAGTCACGGGTGAACAGAGCGAACAGTGTGAGGCACCATCCAGGTACCCATTCCTGTTTTCTGAGAGGTAGAAATGCCAGCTCTGCATGCTTCCCCCAAAGAGCCTCGAGCTAGCGCCATACTCGCAGGTCCCTTTGCAGAAAACTGCCACCTCCATGCCATGCTAGCCAAATTCATGGCCACAGCCCTGTTTCAACTGGGTCTATCGCCACCGCCCCCCCCCGCCCCGCCCCAGCACCTGTCCACAGCACATCCTGGAGTCTCCCTTCCTCCTTCTCCCCTCCTGCCCTCCCTCCTCTCCCCCAAACACACACACACCCTGCTCTCGCGCCTACTCACATCAGCACCCGGTGTTCCAGGCTTGCCCGGAGCTCCTGGCTTTCCTGGTTCTCCATCAAGACCCTAGGCAGGAGAGGGCGAAGCAGTAAGAAAAAAAGGTACAAAGTTGAGACTCTTTGGAAGCACGTGACTGCAAATTCTGTCTGAAGGAAGGAAGTGGAGTGTGAATGCGTTGATCAACTTACCGGGGGACCCGGGGGACCCTGAGGACCTCGGTCACCCTGGAGGGGTAGGAGAGAAGGCAAGAGCAGTACATGAGTGGAAGTCGCTGGAGATCCCGGTGGGAGAATCCCACGCGTGTTCACCCCTCAGATCAGGTACAGGGTAAGGGCTAAATGGTGGAGGTTCGTGACCGACGGGGGACAGTCTACCTCCCCCCGCTCCAAAAAATCCCCAGGCTTTTAAGATCCAAATCCCAATCTTACCCATGCCCAATCCTATTGGGGGGAAGCGGGGGAGACACCGGGCCCTCTCAAAAAAACGAACAAACAAAAAACCTCCAACCCACTGGAGAAAGGGTAGGAAAAAGCAGGACTGGAGGAACAGAGAAACTTACGTCGATGCCATCGATGCCCGGAACTCCAGGGGGGCCTGGAGGCCCAGGAGGACCCTGCTCGCCAGGGGGACCTCTCTGACAAAAACAGCAAACACAGGTTAGTGGAGCACATTTGACAGCAAGGAGACACTGAGAGTGATGTCTTGGGAGTGAGGCCCTCACCTCCTCCCCAACAGACATTCCCTGTAGAGGCTGGGTTTTTAAAACCCAATAAAATAAACAAAACTTCCAAGCAAGCACAGGTTGCTTCAACTCTGCGGTATTCCGAACAAGGCTGAACTGTGCAATTAGAGAATGATCTACGTCCCCGAAGTAGAGAGAGGGGTCACTGGGCCCTCACCTCTACGGAGTGCGTTAAACCAAAAGGGGGTGGTAAAGAAGGGGAGGGTCTGATGCTTTTTTAAAAAAGAGATTCGATAATGAAAATGGTTGTCATTCCATACCTCGACTGAATCAGTAATTGCAAGTCAGTGTTTTGGCTAAAATGGAACAGCTAGGAATGGAGGTACTGCACATCAGATCAGTTACAGTATCGTTTCGTAAATTTTTCTATGTCCAGTAGAAATCTGGGGGGGAATATGTTTGAGGAAAAGATTGGGAAGGAGTGAAGCAGAAGAGCCCTGATAGCCAGCAGGCGCCTGGCTTCGTTTCAGATTTACCTGTAGTGACACTCTCTTGCATGAGGTCTTTGCACCTTGCTTCAAAACTACGCCAAATTTTAGACTGACCCTATGAGGTGACCCCTTTTATCTCTCACAGCTAAGCTTTGATGGTGCTGGAGGGACTGGTGGCGTCTGAGCATATTGCTTAGAGAATGTGCACACCCACCCGCCCCCTTCTGATTTTAAAAATAGAAAGAAAGAAAAAAGCTGCTTTCATCAAGGAAAACTTTGTTTTTCTAAACTCCAATGACCAGACAGGTTACAATGGGGTCTTTGTAAGAGAAACCTCAAACCCCGGCTGGCCTCACCAGCCCCCGCCCTGTCCTATCCGGCGCGAGATGGGGGAGATGCAGAAACCTTTGAGAAGTTGCTGAAATTTTGATGGGAGCCAAGACTGCCGGGTTCCAGTCCCCCAGCTGCGGGACTGATAGGAGGACTCATGTCCTAGTGCTGCCACCGCTGGCTGAAGGAGAGGGAGAGGGAGTTTAGCACCACTTGCCTGAATTCCTGCTTCTCCAGCCTGCTTTTGACTGTGACCAGGAGAGGGGGAGGGGAGGTAAGAAACAACCAGGCTAAAAATTAAACCTCGGTTTCGAGACACCGATGGCTTTCAGCACCTGAGCCTGCAGCTTTAGGGCTCAGGTTAGGGGCGGGTTGGGGGCCCAGGTTGGTCCTTTCCTAGACTTGGACCGAGGGGTCATCTGAGGCCCCGACCCCACAGTACTTGTTGCAGGTTCTCCAGGCTGGAGGGAGCGCTCGACCCCAGAGCCCTGGGGATACTCCGAGCCTTCGCCACGGCTCCCGAGACGGCTGCGCCCCCACCATTCCCTGTGCGCGCTTGAAAAATGCCAACACTTCTCTCCCCCAGCTTACCTGGTTAGGGGTCTGATCGGGCTAGAGAGGAAAAGACGGAGAGAAATCGAGAATTCCCCTCACCACGCACACACACACTGCTGCACACACACACTAGCCCCACACACACACACACTCGCAGAACTCTTGCACAACTTACTTGAGCCGCGCACAAGCAGAGCCCTGACAGCAGAAGTCGTAGCCCTAGGGCGCGGTGATCCTGTGAGGTCCAGGCCATGCCCGCCACGCTATGCTAATCTCCCGGACAGACTCTTCCTCCTGCCGCCCCGCTAGGCTTCCGGACCCCGCAGGCGCACAAATGGCACTTGCCTTCAAAAAGCGCCCCCCGGGAGTAGTGGTTGCAAAGGCGCCCGGCCTGGGAGGCGTAAGTTCCTCCTGTTTATGAATGGCCCTGGAGAGGGTCCTGGGGATTGGAGGATAGGTTGCGGGCCGGGAGGACGGATAAAATGACAACAGTCCCCCTTAACCCTTTCCCCGCGGCTGCACAGGCAAGGCCTGAGCTCTGCCTCTGCCCACCTCTCGCTGTCCTCGAACCTCCTCGAGTGCCTGTGTGCCATTGTGTGCAGCAAGTACCTACTCACAGGAGTAGGGAGGGTCATGAGCCACCAAAGGTAGAACCAGACACCCAGGGTTGGTTTCTACCCACCAGATTGTGGGGTGGAACCTGTGCTTCTTTAATGTCTACCTGGTTTGTAGAGCAAAGCCTAGACTTTTTGGAGAAAGAGAGTGGGGAGGTAGGGTGAGGAGTCGGCTGGGTAGAAGGCCTTTGCAGGTGGTAAAAGGAACTCACCATTATCCTGACTGGCAGTTCGTGACAAGTTTCTCTGCTAGGTCGCAGTGGATCACAATGGATCAGCATCCACTGAAGTTCAAACTAGACAAAGACAACAGACAATTCAGGTTTATTTGGAGAACAGAAGCAAGTCATTTGAGAAAGAGATGTGTTTGTAAGTGTGATCCAATTGCTAAGTGACTGGGGACCAGCTTGAACAGGTTGAATTTTTGACCAGGACTTTTGTTGTTCTTTGAATATAAATTTCCACTGGAAATGGGCAGTAAGCCCTTTCCCAGTTTCTCTGTTCATTGAATGCAAATGTCTTAGCTCTGCATTACTCCAGCGTAGCCCTAGGCAGGAATGAGATCACTGGCATTGACTATGTATATTTCTGCACTCACCACAACTCCAGAAGGTAGATTCTATTAAAATAAGAGAGAACAAGGAACTGTCTTAGTTACAAGCCAGTAAGTGTAAGAGTCTGGATTGGAACCCAGACCTATTGGACTCCACTGAGAACATATGCACTGAGTTTACATGGGAGAAAATTAGAGACAGAGGCAGCCAAAGAGGTGGCACCTGGGATAAAGAAGAGGCAAGAAAATCTAATCCTGGAAGAAATATGCATGCTAGAGAAGACATTCTCCATGGAGTGGTCACAGCTTAAAATGGAAATAGGAAAGACCAAAAATGGTGGGAGTTAGAGTGAAATCTAGGAGTTAGGGGAAAACAAAATAATTTTAAAAATATTTAAATTTGGTATAATTTTATTCATTGGTTGAAAAGATATAAAATTTTTAGACACTCGAAATCCAAATATGTCCTGACAACTTCTTACATTTTAGCAGGTGCTAAGGGAGAAAGAAGAGAGGAACAGAAAAGAAATAGGACAAAGAAAAAGTGTCCAAGTCTGAATCAGGAAGTTCCTTGCTAGGCATTTCAAATCAGATCCATGTTACTTGGTCAGTTGATTCTCTTGGCATTATGCAAATATCTAGTTAAGTATTCAAGTCCCAAATCTAAACATTAACTCTTTTCTTTCATCCAATATTAATATGCACTCCATCCCACTGGCCAAATGGACTCTAGATCTGCTGGATCTAGAATTACGTTAGATATATTTTTTCCATTGTTATGGAAATGTCCAGAGTTCAGGTTACAGGACAGAAGATTGAAATTGGAGAGGATGAGGGATGAACTCCTTCCCTTTTACCCATCATCAAGGGAAAGTTTAAAAAAAATGTTTTCCATTTTACAAAAGGGTGAAAATAAGACAAGACAAGCTTTCACATTCCTATACTGGCACCTCTTCTCCTACGATTTTAACTGTCCTAGTCTTCTTCTCTTTCTCCATTATTCTTGTTTCTCTCATCCTTACCATGCCTTTTCTCCAGAAAATGTGGACACCTGGAAAAATGGGTTAAGCAGGATGAAAAGAAAGTGAGAAGCTAAATCAAGACATATTTTAAGAAGGAAATTTATCCACGAATTGTATGAAAATTATCTATGTCTCCATGGTGTGAACTATTTAACAACAGTATATCGACATCCTACGAAAGAACTGCTTTTCAAATCACACAATGTCTTGCAGGTAAGGAAATTACTTTAATCAAACACTATTTTTATTGGAGTACTCTCGTTTGCTTGGGAGAGATTTAATTTTGGTTTTGTTCTAAATAGCAGTGGAAATTTGAAAAGGAAGATAAAAGGAAGACTGGAACAACCTTTTCTTTAATGAATACTAAATATCTGGCAATGCCTCAAACAACTCTTTGAAGCAGATCACACAGGGGTAAAGTGAGCAGAAGTTAAATCATTTGCCACAGGTCATACAGCTGGTAAAAGGCAGAGCTAGCTAGCATTTCAAATGTGCCTGACTCTAAAATAAGGTCTTTCTCTACTACGCTATTCAGCCTCTGCGAAGAATACAGAATAAGTTATAATTTTCTAAGAGGTAACCAAGACATTTGGTGATTGAACATTTGTGTTAAAGATGACTAAAAAAGAAGAGTTATCAGAAATTAAAACTGTGTAAGCTAGTCTCCAAAGTCTGCTAGAAAACTTCAGAACTAGATTCAGAAACTTCCATAAGAATTCAAACCTTTCCTTATTTGCATGCTTGTTACAGAAATATATTCAGAAGCAAAATTTCTAGTATTCCTCCCAAAACTGACAGCTGTTTCTATATGCAATTCTGTATTCATGTGTATAATAAAATATGACATAGAAAAGAGAATTATAAATTTTTCTCTCAATCGCCAGATAAAAATATTACCAGAATAAGAAAAAATGTCTCCCCACTCTCTAACTCTCAAAATAAGAGAGACCATTCATCTAATTTTATTCACTAAATCCTTTTTGAATTGGTAATTCAAACTGGAACTGGATTATATGTATGCAATATTTTAATTCTCAAAAATAATTCATACCTTAATCACCTTGAGAAACTTTAATTATACAGCTAACCAGGAAACCTATATCCTTTGTTTTGATAGTTCATTAAAGTTGCTTATTGCAAATGCAAAGTGATTCATTAAGCTGTTTTCTCAAAAATATGATGCTCTCTGGATAACCTGGTACACCTGTTTAAATATATGAGCTGCAATTGTAGCACAGGATAATGGGGAAATGAAATGTAATTCATCTGTGAATACAGGCTGCGTTGTTCAGAGTGTGACATAGATCAGAGGTTTCTGAAGACATCTGTGCATCCACATAAACACCACCTACGCACTAATAATCATCTACACAACAACCATTTTTTGGCATGCAATATGAATTCCAATTTGCATGTTAATTATTTTGAAGGAAGATTGGCAGAGTTCCTTGGTAAAAGTCACTTTCATTATACATCTAAAATGCTATTTTCACACATTTCTCATTTTCATACCTGGAATCATTTTTCTCTTTGAATATGCACTGACAAACTATATGTGACAAATAGTTTAATTTAGTCCTCAGTCAACATTTTTGAAGTCCCAATATAAGCCATGCACTAAGGAACCATTCTAGGGAAACCAAAGATATTCTCCTCTCCACAAGTAGAGAAATTAAAAGGATTTTAAAAAAAAAAAAAGTTAAACCGAACATAAAATGCCCCAGCATCCTTCTCAACATAAAATACTTCACCATGATAGGGAAACTGAGTTGTGTGAATGGAAGGTGCCTTACGTATGCCCAGATCGGCATTATCCAGTTCTTTTCTTTAGGAAACTAAGGTATAATTCCATCCCTTAAGCTATAGTATCCATCTGACAACACAGTAAAACAAGTAATTTTGGCCCCAACTCTCTACTCTTTCAGTAGGACTAGTGATTTCTACTTATTTTGCCACGTTGATGAGAAAGGTTAATAAGATATTTAAGCCCTTCATAAGAACTAAACAGAAACTAATAGCAGACAACTCTCTTTTCCTCCTGAGAGGGAATTCTAATGACAAACTATGGAACTTAGCTCAATATTAATGAGAATGGCACAAGACTTGATTTTTTTTTTCAAACCGAATTATGATTAAATTTTACAAATAGAAAATATCTAAAGCTAGCTCTTTAAAGATAATTTTTTAACAGGAGAAATGTTTCATTAAGTTTTTGTCTACTCAGTGGCAAGAAATATTTAAAGAAATACTTGAATTCTCAGATCTCATTCTTCTTTTCAGTTTATGACTGGTTTATATCATCATAAGGGACCTCCTCCAAGTGAAGCTTCTTGATTGCTGAGCTTCTCGGTTGCCTTGAAATCAGACATTTCCCCAACTCTCTGTAGACTAGGACATGAAGTTCCAGACACAGTGCTAAGAATTGTAGTTAAATATGAGTAGGCGATAGTCATCTGAATTGTACCAAAGACAGAAGCAGATGGTGAAAGGCAAGAGCAGTAGACTTGAAGTTAGCAGACCTGGCATGTAGTAATTTATTCACCTTTTTATCCAACATATTTTTATATAACACATTCATGTGCTTCGATATTAATACTGTAGGAGACACAAAAATGTTTAGTATACGGGACAGTACATAAGGCAAAAAAAATGCTTTTGGTAATAAATACTATTGCAGTTGATATGTGATATGGCTAAGGTCATCAACGAGGGGATTATATAACATGTCACCTGTGAGCAGGGCTCTGAAGAGCAACTGAGATTTTCATAAGCACAGATAGGGAGGGTAAGAGAGTTCTGAAGAGAGGAGGTGGCAATCACAAGACACAAGGGTGGAAATGGATATATAGAGAAGAGACTAGATTTGTTGTCACAAAGAAGAGACATCAAATTTTCCCCCTTGAATTCTAAGCTAAGAAATGTGAATAATATTGAGTAGCTAATTATTGGTTTCTTATCAGAGAATTTTCTGCAATAGGGCTAGGGATGGAGAAGGGTGGTCTGGTTTAAAAGAGCATTTCAAAGAGATTCATCTGGTAATAAATGCCTGATCCTTTGAGGCAGAAGGAGACTGATGTAGTAGAGCATCAAGAAGTGTTTCACTCTGAGCTATGCTGAGGCATCCTGAGTTATCTGCTCACTTAAAAAAAAAAAAAAAAC
>NW_024354500.1:21028635-21033926 GCF_902729225.1 Pteropus medius | reverse complement strand
TTTCCTAGAATATTTCTTAAATACCAGGAATAATATTAACCACAAACTCATAATGGATTTTCCTATGTTATCATTCATGAAACTTACATTGTTTTTACATTCAGAGGTTAGTATGATTTAATTCTATGGAGCAGAGAAAAGGACAGATAGCTCCTTCACCAAAAGTTTTGTTGGTTCTATTTGTTCTCACATTTTCTCTATGTTATTTAACAAAAATAACATAGAACAACACATTTTAAATATATTTTTAAAAGCATCATATCTGTCTGATTAATCATGTTCTGCATTGTTTATTTGGAATATACATAGGGAAAAAAGAAAAAGGGGTTGAATCGTATATTTGTAAAGCCACATAAACTTTTATCCTTCCTCTAAGAAGCCCAAACCCCTAGTGTACATCCCTGAAAAGGGAAAAAGGCTAACTTTGTTTTCTAATAGAGCTGTACCAAATAACTCTCCTAGGCAATCACACTGACAACAAACAATAAAGAACCTGTTATAAAATAACATGTTTTTATGATACGCTGCCAGGAAACTAAGCTTTGCGATGGGATAAATGGCACCATCCTAAAATATGGGCACAACGGAGAATAGGAAATATGGGATTTATTGCTTTAAAATCAAACTAACTATGTATTACAGCAGTACATTGGGAAAAAAATATATTAAATGCTCTGAGGCCACTAAATAACCATGAATGATGAGAAGGTGTTTGAATTGTAGACCATGTGAGCAGCTGTATTGCAAGCCTTATGAAAAACCTCTTGAAATTGGTTTCCTTTTCCAATTTAGAAAAGGAAAAGAGACAAAAGATGGCATAGATAGGGGGAAATAACAAACAAGTACAATATAAATGAGTCTTTTAGCATTAATGTTCCATCAAATGGTGTTTTCAATTGCCTTTTTTATTACGCAGTTCCTAGAGTTACCTTTTGATATCTGTTAATACTTTTCAAAGGGATGTTTGCTTTTAATTTACTTACTAAAGAAAAACAAGTATTGATTCTGAAAAATTGTTCAATTAATGCAGAATGTCGAAGATTAGAATTAATCTAATTTAATGAAGAAAAATTGAAAAATATGCTCTTCTGTATTGTTTTCATGCTATTGGCACATTTCATTTTAATTTAAATTTTGTCACATAGTAATAATTAATATTTGCTGTCCCCAAAGTGAGAGAAGAGTGCCCTATCATTGTACTTCTTCTACATCTCATAATATATAAATACCGCTACTCAACACCCGCTACATCTCCTAAGGGACGGTTAGTTACAGTTAATCTTCAGATTTCAGCCAAATTGGTGAGAAATCATACGTCATAAAATAAAAATAAGGGCATAGGGGCAACTTGTGGGCACTTGGCCTTTGGGGACTTGTATGAGTATTTGACTATTCTTGGTCTAGAAAAGTGAAGAGCAGTATGGGAAAATTAATAAAGCTTGAAAAAGAAAGAATTGATAAATGTGGGAGTTCCCAAATGAGAGTCCCTTTACCTAGAATACTGGAACTTATCTTTCCACAGACAACTCTTATTCATCCCCGAGTTTCCTCTTAGACAATATTTCCTTTAGGAAACATCCTTGAACTCCACTCTCATGCCTCCCCGCCCTGATCTGAGGAGCTTTTTCGATGTGCTTCTATTCATTATCATGGTCCTTATCATGTTATATTCTCATTGTTTACTACCTTAACCCCTCACCCTTTATAGACTGAAGAATACAAGATTTTGATTTATTTAACTTTGTATATGCTGTATATAAGCACACAAAGAAAGTTTACTAAATAAACAAATAGAATGAATGTCTGAAGACATGTTTTATACAATCTTTCTTCTTTTAAAAAAGAAACATTTATTTTGTTTGTCCTGCAAAGTAAATTCCGAAAATTCTATGCAAATCGCAAATATCTTCCAAAATGAGAATCATAAGAAGCTTTATAAGCAAATATCTTCCAAAATGAGAATCATAAGAAGCTTTATAAGGAAAGAAGCTTTATAAGGAAAGCTTTATAAGGAATGTTAAATTGCTATATTAAGGGTATTAGATGTTTTTTAAAAGCATAAATGCATTTTTCTTACATAGTGTTTTCTACTTTTTCTTATACAGAGTGAAAGTTGAGGAATACATTTTGGTAACAAGCTTAAGTTAGACATTGTTATTGTCCGTCCTTGGATGTAAGTAAAACTCTTTGGCCTATAAGCTTTAGATTTAAGTCCCTTGTGTTTCTTTGTGGAGGAGTAAAAATTCAGTATGAAGTAAAAATTTTGCATGCCTGTTTCAAGTACTTTTAACATTGGCTACAGTGTACTGACTGAAAAGCTCCTTAGTGGACCATCAGCAAAATGATAACACCAGCTTCCAGGTTCTTTGTTGCATTCCTATAAATGGCAGAACAAAATAGAAAATAACTAGTCCTAACTGGTCTCCACTGTGCTGTAAGACTAGACGGCAGAAAACCTACAATCAGCTAGACTATAAAATAATGGACAATATTGTGACTCTACTGCTCCCGCAGTCAAGACAATTTAATAACATCCTAGCTTCCACAATTCAGAATTATAATGACTTGAAGTGTTTTTCAAGGCCAGTGAACCAATAAATCAATTTTACAAGTACTTGATTGGTATTCACCACAATGAAGGGATACTCTAAGGTTTCTTCTTCTTCCACCAGAGTCCAGAAATGACAGTTATTACAGAAATTCGGTGTTGTCTGAAAACTGCTTCAGTACTACTGCAAAGATCTTACTGCCTAACATTTAAACATGGCACAACAGTTGTCCCATTGGCTTTCTAACTCAGCCACTTGAGGTGTGATAACTCATTAGTTGAAGAAATACTTTCTCAAGTATCTACAAGCTAGAACAGTAATGCGGCAGTTACAAATTGCTTCCTGTCCATCACAGAATATAGAAATTTCACACTATCCTTCACACTAATCACAATTCTTCCCTTGGAAATAAGTTATTTGAACTATTCCATTACTGAGATGCCTGATAACCTTTTCTTTTCCCATTTGGAGAAGGGCACAGAAACAATTCAGGATCATTGTATCACCCCTGCTACACTCTATGATATGAGTTTTGTGACTAGAATTTAACAGCTCCAAGGGAGGGAAGGGGAGAGAGAAAAAGAAAGAGAGAGAGAGAGAGAAATTGACATCAATAGCATATTTATTAAGCTGTAAATTCTTTAGTTACCCCCAAAAGAACATTTGTCCTCTAAGATATATTTTAAAAATTCCTGTCATGATACTATAAAATACCCTTTTAAAGAATTGCTCAGTGAAAGTTTAACAATTCAAAAAAAATAGAATTATATGGTACTGATGGGGACAATTATTTATCATTATATAATTCCTTACCTTTATATCCATGGATATCTATTGTAAAATCATGAACAAAGTTCTAAAAATCCTTTACTTTTATAATATTCCATGCAACACTTACTTCTAAATAAATAAATATTGTACCATCTATGCAATTTTCATTCTTGTGAATCAGACACTATATGGCTTCCTAACCTTATCTCTTACACTAAACAGTTAGTAGCTCTCACCCCCTCACACACTCACACACTCATTCACATTTTCACATACATATTTCATCCAAACCAGCCAGTCTTCAGATCTTAGAATGTGACCTACTTCAGCAGTCCCCAACCAGTGCTCCTATGAGAATCTAATGCCTGATGATCTGAGGTGGAGCTGAGGTAGTGATGCTAGCGCTGGGGAGCAGCTGCAAATACAGATAAAGTTTTGTTGGCTTGCTGCAGCTCACCTCCTGCTGTGTAGCCCTGTTCATAACAGGTCACAGACCAGTACTGGTCTCTGGCCTGGGAGTTGGGGGCCCCTGGCCTACTAATTCTCTGCTTCTTTTTCTTTTAATGCTCTTTCCCCCAGCTAGAATACACTTTTTCCTCTTTTCTGTTAATTCAAATCCTTCCACATCAAAGTTTGTTGCTTCCAAGAAGCACAGAATTCTTGACTTACTGAATCTACCATTCATCTTAACCATACTTTGGCTATTCTCATTAGTTATTTATGCACAATATGCACCACAGCAGTTATCAGTTTCTTTTAAGTTGCCTCAGAAGGACTGTGGGTGCTCCAGGTGATCATGTAGCGTCTTCCAAGTAGCACCTCCAGACAAGATGCCATCTACTTAACTTCCTCTCATACCCAGTTCTATCTGTTATATGCTATACACAAAATAGGCATTGAAAGCTTTTTGAATAAGTGCTTGAGTGAATAAAAAGATGAAAAACTGTTCATTGTTTAAGACATTCAGATGATTACTAGGTATCTCCGAGGTATGAATTTTTAGCAATCTAGTATTGATTTAATCTACCATAGCATATGGTTTTATACTTACCGGAACAGAAACTTGAGGATTATCTGCAAGTTTTCCCAGCACAGCAAAGCCATCGACATTGATTTGGCCTCTTGGCTTTATAGGTAAAGATTCAATTCTGTTGCAGTCAACAAAAAGAGTAGCCCTACTCCTTTCCACACCAATCATAATTTTATGCCACTGGGAATCAAACAAGGAGGGAAAATTTGAAAAGGCTGCAGTTTGGAGACTTCCATCCTGTCCCTTGTATGAAAATGCAACAGATTTTGTTTGGCCATTAATCTTCACGCCAACTTGCTCCTTCCCTGAGGAATCCTGAATCTGCCAAATGCTCCAGTTCTTTTCAAGTGTGCTTCCAGTCATCCGAAAAGTAGTTAAAAAGGAGTATTCTTCAGGCAGTCCACTGGGATATAAATGCCTGAGTAAAATTTTAAAACAGTCAATATAAATCTTGTTTTCTGTAACCATGCATATTACCGTATTCTCTTATTATGCTATTTTAGATTCCAGACCTACAGGAAAGCTACAGTGTGAAAAACTAGGTACTATTTTTTCCTTTCATGACTGTTCATAAAGACCTTCACAGAAGTTCAATCATTCATGTACATTAATGCTCCATCTTAAGATATTAAAATAAAACCCTCCCTCAAAGCTAAGTAGGGTTCCCAGGGCTGCATAATCTCAACAATATTATTGGTTGTGCTACCTAAAGAGCTACTGCTCAGCAATCCATCTCAGCCAAGTAATACATTCTTGCAAAGTTATTGGCAACATTTCTTCCACAAATGAAAGAAGAGATCATTTGGAATCCAAATCAACTCTACTAGTTTATGACATCATTTAATTAAAGCAGCTTTTAAATATTTTGTTTTAATATAACATGTTAGAGTTCTTTGTTATTTCCATAATTGCTTGGGTATTCCTCTCCATAATTATATCCT